>NW_027417383.1:0-64792 GCF_009905375.1 Apium graveolens
CACAAGATCGTTAAAGGAAATATGCAGACCAGTCAAGAAAAGACATGGAATTTGAAGAAGGAAGCTTGGTATTATTAAAAGTATCACCATGGAAAGGACTAACGAGGTTTGGGAAGAAAGGGAAGCTAAACCCAAGATATGTTGGACCTTTTGAAATTCTAAAGCGTAATGGCAAGGTAGCTTACGAGTTGGCGTTACCTCCGCACATGGAGCACATTCACAATGTTTTTCACATATCAATGCTTAAGAAATATAATCCAGACTCCAGGCATATAATAGAATATGAGCCAATAGAACTTCAAGCAGATTTATCATATGTAGAGAGTCCGATAGAGATTCTAAAGGAAAGAGAGAAAGTATTGAGAAATAAAGTGGTAAAGTTAGTAAGAGTATTGTGGAGAAACCCAAAGGTTGAAGAGTCACCCTGGGAGTTAGAAAGTGATATGAGAGAAAAGTACCCTTATTTGTTTTCTTAGAGATTCTGAGGACAGAATCCTTTTAAGGGGGAAGGATGTAATATCCGGGATATATCGTATAATTATTTTTGCTATTATATAATTATTATGTGTGTTCAGTATCTATTCTGTGAGCTAATTGTTAAGTGTTATCTGTACTTGAATATTCAAAAATAATACTAATTGAGTATTTTAATTTTTATATGTCCAAAATAAAATATAGATAATTTTCATATCTTCCTAATTATTTTTATGTTGGTTTATGGATTTATAAGAATCATATGAAATTTCTAAAATCTTTTTCCGGGTAATTAAAATCTATTTTATAAAAACGGGAACCAACCGACGTCAACCGTTGTTACATTTTTGGAACCCGAAACTCTTTCAAGAACTCCTTCCTAACCTAATTGTAATATTCCAAGCATATTCCATGTTTCGACTTTTTCGATCCGGCGTAGGGTTTGTCCTGCGCGGGTCCCGGCGCAACATTTTCGATACAATATTCGTTTCAGTAAATCAATAAAACCCGTATTTTCGATAAACGGGAGCTTTTTATTAAACTATCATAATTATCACTTCGTAATACGTGTAACCAGGCGCTGAGACCAAGACCGCAGTACAAATTATACTGATTTGGATAATTATCCCGAAAACCGATACCGTTTGGATCAGTTTTTACAAATAAACGTACCGTTTTATATCCGAAATGATCCAACGGGATACAAATTTTCCGTAATTATAAATAGCCTTTTACCGTATTTTATTTCGTATCAAAATCATTTGCAGATAGTTAATTATATAATTTTCAGAGAAAAGCCCTAATTTCCTAAAACTGTTCTAAGAATGAAACAGCAAAACGAAGGCGTTACCGATCTCTGTTTTCAAAGCTTGAGTAACCAAAACGAAGGATTTGAAGTGTTCTATCAGATTCTGAGCTTTGTTTCACTGCAGAAATCAAGGTTATTTTTCTAAAAATTTATTTATTTTCGAATTTATTTTATTAAAAATATGAATTTTTGTTCGGATGATTGTTTGTATGATTTGATGATTGCATATTGTAGAGCTTGTTTTCCTGATGATTTTCATATGTCATACGTCTAATTTGGAGTTCAATAACATGTTCAAATTTGAGTTTGATTTTCGAATTTTAAAATTAGGGTTTATAACCCGTATGAATGTTCTTAATTGAAATTTGGGGGTTTCTTATTCTGTGATAGATTGATGTTGTGTTATAGTGGGTTGTGTTCTCTGTGAAATTTGCAATCTAGTCGTATAAGTTTCATGAACCAACGAGGTCTGTAGAGAAGGGAGTTGTGTTTTGAAGTTTTCCGATGTTCGCCGGAAACTGGGAAATTTCACGGCCAAATTCCGGCCAACTCAGGGATTGTTAGGATGAATTGATTGCATGGGTGTATTCCTGGTGTTGTGTAGATGTGATCTGGAGGTGTTGGTGGGGTGAGGACGCCGGGAACGTGTTCTCCGGCCACCTCTGTGTTTTCCGGCGACGGGGTGTAAAAATTGCAGTTTGGTCCCTGGACTTTTGAAACCGATGCAGTTAGGTCCCTGAAGTTTCCAGACTTTGCAAATTTAGGATTCCTGTTTATAAAATGTTTAAAAATCATATTTCCTATTTATTTTTATTATAAAAATTCATTTTTAAATTCTGAAAATTCTAAAAATTATTATTTTAATTCTGAAAATTATTTTTAATTCACAAATAAATCTAAATTAATTAGTTAATTAATTTCAGTTAATTTATAATTGATTAATTGGTCAATTAATTCGAAAATTAATTGATTAATTGATTTATTTAATTATTAATTGATTTTAATTAGTTATTTAATTAGATTTAATTATTTAAAAATGATTTAAAAATTCTGAAAAATAGTTTCGAGCTTTAAAATATTATTCTAAATTATTTCCAAGGCTCGATAATTATTCTAAAATTATTTCGGAGCCAAAATGGGCCAACCGAACCCTGTTTATTAACCCGAAATTGATCCAACGACCCGTTTTAATTCCGAAAAATGTTTTAAAAATCATTTTAAATACCAGAAAGCCTATTTATGACCCGAGACTTCTTTATAAATAATATATCATTGATTACGTGATGTATTATGTGCTATATGTGACTTGTTAATTGACTATCAGTCTATATATTCGGTGTTTACTTGATTATTGCATAACATTCAATCCGTTAATCGGATTTGGGTAAAACGAAGGGTAGATAGAAGTATGTGTTGAATAAAATTCCATGAGTAAATTATTGATAGATGCTTATGATATGTGAGCAGAAGAGGCAAGACGTAGGAAAGGGAAACAGGTAGTTGAGGAGTAAAACAGTTGTGATTGGAAGCGAGTGCAGTGTAGTAAGCTAATACCAGACAAGTGTTCTGAACTTTCTCGAGATATTGTAGTACTTGATAATCCTGTGATATTACAAGTGCTTTGAAGCACAGAAACCTAAATTCTGATTTCAGTTATTGTCCTTGAGCCATGAATCATATTCTTTCTAATCCATTGATTATTGTATACCCAAACAAGAACCACAAATCTACGATACTACTCTACAAATACATATAAACTAAATACCAAACACTGAAATGAACTATTATATACTCAACCCATGGTATCTTATACTTTGAAAGACCAAATCCTTGAAACCTTGAAACGTTGATTCCTTTATTATCCAATTCTTCATTACCCAGCATCCAAGCTTTTAAATTGCCTTATTGATCCTTACAAGGATTGAACCCCTTTCATTGTTAAACATTTATTGTTGTTAATGATTTCGGTTATTGTTTATTATTGCATACTCTGTTATTATGTTAGAATTGGATTGTTTTTATAAAATTGTGGACCAGATTCGTGGTCAGACCATATAATGGTCAAGTTAGGCCAATGTGTGCCTTGGATCTAGTAGTTAGAGCAATGCTGTGTGCATTGCTCGGGGTTAGTGCTTGACTGATCAGCAGCCTAACCATGGTTTTTAAATTAAAAGTATAATATCCAATTCTAAATCATAATCCATTGTTCACTTGATATCATAACCATATTCATCTGATGATCATTATTCTCAGTTTTGTCATTGTGACTTACTGAGCTAGTAGCTCATTTGTGCGATGTTCTTTATATTCTTTCCAGTTAAAAAAGGAACCAATTGGTAAAGAGGATCCCCAGTCCAACGCGAGAGCTAGGGGTTCAGGTTGAGAAAGTGGAGCTAGTAGGCTTCTTTTGGAATAATTTAAGTTTGTAAAAGTTTGTAATAATGTTTAATACTCAGTTTGAGTTTGAAATAGTTGGGATTTGAACGGTTTGTAATATATTAGTGTGTTTGGCTTGTGTGCATACTTTAACCTGTTGCGGTCCGTGGTGGTCGGTAAGGAGGGTCATTGCATATATTATTATTATTATTATCTTATTATTGTTATAAGCAGGTTATAATTAAGGTGTGTGTGTGGACCCCAAACTTCTGACCCGGGTTTGGAGGGCGCCATATTATGTGCATAATTTTCATTCATTATAGATCTTAAATGCATTTTATATCTATATTGCCAAATGTTCTGTGATACAAGTTCAGCCTCCAATGGCCTTCTTTCATTTGATAGTCATGAGGTTGAAAACCCACAACTTCTATCCCATACTGTAAAGATTAACACAGAAACAGAACCAACCAACCCTCTCTCACCACTAATAAAATGAAGTACGAATGAACGTGAGGGAGAAAGTGTCTTAGTATACCACATAAGGAAGGTTCTGAAGTCAACCCAGCAGCTCTGTCTCCTTTAAAGATGAGTAGTATTAAATAGAGACAACTGCTAGCCCCCATACATCTTCTTAAAAAGATGTAATGGCTGAAAAGGCACAAAAACAATTACTAGATTCATCCTCTCAACAGGGTGCATCTATTGAAATTCGCCTGTCGGCCAGGGTATCCGATGTAGTGTCACCACCTCAAACATAAGCAATTCTTGATGCACAAGGAAAGGTTACACACAAAAAGGATGAGTTGACAGAAACAAGAGTTTTGACCATTTTACGGTTAGATTCGATTGTTCAAGGTTCTTTAATGGGCCAATTGCCTTTACAGGTGTTAGGAGAGGATACTGATCCAATAGCCATATGTCAGTGGTCAGTGTCTACCTCCCCAGGCTTAAATCCTATGGATACATCTGCGGATAGTGGATCTGACATAGGTGCAGATCGGCAACTTGTTGACAATGATTCAGATATTACCTGATGAGTCACAAGGAAATGTCTTCACAGACATTAGAAGGAAACTTTGATCTTTATACTAAATTCTTTGGATCATTGTTTACCTTCCCAGAGTTCAAATCTGGAACCCTAAAAGGGAAACTAGCAACTTGTAGATTATGACTCAGATTCATCTGACGAGTCTAACGAGGATGGGGATTTACGAACTCCTATTGCACCACCTGTGACCTCCTTAAGGATGGCTAAGGTGATTTTCTTTGCAGGTACATCTGGATTTTGGAGCTTTGAGAGGAGTGATACACTTGTGAAAATGAGTGTACACAGGAGTGGAGAGAAGAGTGAAACACTTGTGAGGTACATGAATTAGAATCACACACTCACAGTGATGAAGAAAGATAAAAACCATATCCCATTCCCTATCCCTAAACAATGGTTCTTGATACTTCGGGTCTCGAATTTGTTTATGATTGGAACCTAACTCTTAGGGACCTAACATTTATAGATTGGATTAGAATACTTCAGGAACTAACAAGTTGGGAGCTAACAATTGGTAACAATTGGTGATCTCACCTTTGGGAGGTATAAGGACTTGGGAATATTGGTTAACAGGATAATCAACAGTGAAGCCATTTTGCAGAATTTAAAGGGACATGGTTGATCAGACTCTGACTTGTTATTTCTTTTCCAACCAAGTAAAATATGAGCATTCCTTTAGATAATGGCATACATTCCTCCTCTAAAGGGGAGATAAAAGCTTAAGTAATAGTTTGGAGGATTCCTCAACTAAGGGGGAGAAATAGAAGGCATGAGGAAAAAGGTAAAGCACATGTACACTACACCACACCATTATTGTTTGTAACTGCGGATCCTATTGTACGGGCGAAGTGGTAAACACGAAGGTGATTTCCTACTGATCAGAAGAAGTGGTTTGGTTCATCACTATTCTTCATAAGGGGAGAAGCTGTTTTCCAAAAGGGGAGTACCATTGGATTTTATCTGCGGATCCTATTGTACGGGAGAGGTGGTAAACTGGAAAGAGGTGATCTCCTTTAAGCAGTTGATTCTCATAGGGGGAGAAACAAAAGAGATATGTGCTTCTCAACAGGAAATGTGGTTGTACAAAAGAAGCCGATGTTGATTACTTCAAGACTGAGAAGTATTATCTGGAAGAGATGTGAAGAACCATGGAAATGAAGATAAAACTACTTGGAGATCATTTCAGTGCTAGAGGAACAAGCATCTTTCATTTCAGTTACTCAAGAAATCTGGAAATGCAGAATTTGATCCTGAAAACCAGTAGCATTATTTACAAGTCCCGGTACATTACTTTTTCTAGTTGTTAGTTGAGTTATCCTCTCTATTTAATTTGTTTGTTAGGTTTAACAATCAAATATGAGGAGATTGTTGGTGAGACTGCGTAGCTGTATGAGCAGTTACGTGATAACTCAACACAAGAATAACACTAGAACATGACAGGTTAATAATACTACGACTACACAAGAAATCGGAAGAAATGAAGACAAGGCAAATACAAAGAATCAGAAGATTAGAAGATGGCTTGAAGTCTGTTTACAGGTCACTGAAAGAAGTTCATTAATATGATCATGCCTCATTGAAGAATAAAGGTTAAAGACTTTCAAGGTTTCAGAAATGATGAAGATTCAGTGTATAAGTGCTACTAGAAGATTTCAGTGTATTAACATTGATTGAAGGTAGACAGCGTTCGAAGCACAGGAATCTGAAGAATTGAAGACATGGTATAAACAGAGGTTAAAGAAGACAGCTGCAGTATTGGAGCTATAGTCACTGACAACAGTTCATCTATATGTTCAAGCGTCGGTGAAGAATAGTGAACGAAGTATTCAAGATTGTAGTAACAATGAAGACGTTGTCTAAAGTACCAGAAAGGATTCCGATAAAAGTACAGTTGTTTATTGTTAGTCAGTGTTTAAAATGATAAAGTCGTTGCAAGCTTAACAATGTAATCAAGCCTATAATACGAAGACCTGAATCGGGGTTAGTCGTCTGTGAACCAGACCAATTGCACTAGGCGTCAACAGCTCGTGAAAGGAATCTGGGTATTATCTATAGAAGAATTGTTAAGTTCAGGAACGTACTTGGATTGAACGTTTATCTGTTAAAGTACGAGAAGAGGTGCGCGGGATATACAGCTAAACTGCTTGAGGGAATGGCGAAGCTCAAAGTTTAATTGTTAAATTAAATAAATTAAATAAATTTATTTAATGGGCTTTAATATTATTTATTTAATAAACTTAAAATGATTTATCTTATAAACTTTAAATAAGTTTATTTTATAAATCTAAATTAGTTTATTTATATAAGTTATATTTAAGTTAATTTTATAAATTAATTTAGTTAAAATTTAAACTTAAAAAGAAAAAAAATAATAGAAACAAAAAGAAAACAAAAAAAAAGAGAAATGAAAAACAAAAAGAAAAAAAAAGAGAAAAGAAAAACAAAAAGAAAAAAAAGGGAAAAAGAAAAATAAAAAGAAAAGGAAATGAAGTAAAACAAGGTGACCTTGTTGTGGTCGTCGGTGACCTTTGTTTGTTAAATAAGTTAAGTAAATGTTTTCCCCCTCCCCTTGGTCGCGGGTCAACAAAAGAATAACAGGGGTCACGAGTCAGCTTTTATTTCAATAAAAGCCAAATACAAAACAACTATTTCCCCTCCTGCTCGCCAATTGTGTTTTTGGAAAATTAACCAGTACAAGGATTGTACTAATAAAGCACTGTGATCGCCGGTCATTTTTTTGATTAATTCTAGTACGAAAAGCACCCTTGGTCGCCACAGAACTCTCCTCAACCTCATCCACTACTTTATTGATTTATTTAATTAATTTGTGTGGTCAATATTTACCCAGACATTTGAATTGAGTATAAAGTCTACACTTTGAAGCAGAATGAAGCAGATGTATGGTTCTGAGTTTTATTTTCTTTTCCGACAAGGGGAGATAAAATTAGCAGCAAAGATTTTAAGAGAAGCTCAAGCTTTTTCTATATCCGTTTAACTTCTCACCGGAATAACGTTATAATGCTCGATTTAATTCCTGTATATTCATAGGGCATTATAATCGTTACCCGGTAATTAAATCCTTAGACAAACAAAAGTTAGATCATTGAATATGATTTGATTTGTAAATCTTTGTAAAAGCTAGGAATTTTTTTGTTCTTAGATTGTAGCTGGTTAATTTATTTACCGGAGTATAGAAACACCCATCGCGGATTTATATACGAATATATACTTCCCCGAACATCTTGTGTTCCTCGTTTTATTACTCCAAACACTATTCACCTCAAGAACACGAAACCACTAACCGAGTATTAAATCTATATCCGCTAAAGATTCAATTTTTTTTTGAATTTAGTGATTATCGTATTCAACTCCCCTTCAATGATAATTCGGGACCTAACAATTGGTATCGGAGCCTCCTGATTGATACACAAATTAGGATCTTGAAATTAATTTATTTTATTAATTTTTCATTTACATAAATTTATTTTATAAATTTGATTTAGCATATTTATTTTATGAATTTAATTTAAATGAGTTTATTATTTAAACTTAAATAAGTTTATTTTATGGACTTAATTTAAATAAATTTATTTTTATAAATTTGACTTAAATTAATTTATTATTTAAATTTTAGTAAATAAAAGTTATTTATTTAAATTTATTTCGGAATCAATTGGGTGTGTTATACCCAAAATTTGGCATTGGATTGACTCGGGTCAAACGCGGGCTAATTACAGTCAAATTCGGTATTGTGTTGTGAAAGTGAGGACGCGTCCAAGCTTACAGGACGCGCCTACTTGGGAAGGGATATGTTATGAGGCGAGAAGAGTGCATAGTCAAGGAAGGACGCGCCCAAGCTTTATGGACGCGTCAATATTTATGAAAGTGCTTGGCAGATGAAATCTTATGGTGATGGGTGCTTTAGGACGCGCCTACTTTAGCAAGGATGCGTCATTGAAAGTGAAATGTTGTGCACGATGGTTAGAGGGTACGGTGCAAGTCTAATAAGGTTAAGGACGCGCCCTATATTTTAGGACGTGTCCTGTGACTTTACATGTTATAAGAAATGATTAAAGCAGAGTTGGATTTATGGAGGTTAGGACGCGCCCACTTGGTTAGGACGCGTCCTGTGTCTGATCTATATACTTTTGATGTTGAATTCAGGACAAAGCTTGCATGGAGAGGAGCAATGGAGGATTATTTTTGCTAATGTATTTGTTGCAGGTACTCTCTGAAGGATTCCCTCCTTGAGACGGTCAAGGAGGGGGATGTCCGTGAAAAGCTTGAAGGCCTCCAGGGGTGTGCCTGATGATTGAAGGCCTCCTCCTGTATTCAACGGGTGTCCTCGTTGGGGATGCGGGGTTTAACTTTGGTGTGTGCTTTGGGAGCTCTGTTTTTGTATTCAACGGGTGTCCTCGTTGGAGAACTTTGGAGTCATCCTGCACTTTGCACCCAAGAGCTTGGGATCACCTGTCCTGCTATCTGGTGGGTTATCCTCATTCGGGGGACAGGGACGCGTCTGGCACTTGGGGTGAACCGTGGCTATACCTGCGTTCGTAAATCAAGGGAGATAGCTATAGCGGAGTGTTATCCTTGCGCAGGGAGATGCACTATCCGTGAAGTCCTATGATTGCGGACGAGCCTTGGGCCTTTGCGGTTGGGCCTCATAGTTGGACATTCCTAAAGCTAGCAGAAGATGGATATCGGATGGGCTTCTATTGGGCTTAGGAGTAAGAAGTCTCAACGCATTAGACTTCTTGTTCTACGAGAACTACGTCAGGCTTGATCCCTATATAAAGGGTACGTAGGCACATTGAAAGGGTAAGAAGTTGAGAGCCGATAAGAGAGCCACCACTTACTCTGATCAATCTCAGCCTAAAACAACCATAAACCACCACACACCGCTTAAGTTTCCGGTAAAGAACCACCGTCACAGATCTTAGTTCCGGCGAGAAACCTCAATCTTTGTTGTTACCAGATTCCTCCGTCAACAAATTGGCGCTAGAAGGAGGGGGGCTAATTAAGGTCGCAATCTTAGGAGGAAAAGATGTCTTACAATCGTGATGGAAGTTCTTATGATGGAAGTGACAGCAGGTCTGAAGGAGAAGGCGGGGGGCGCTATACTCGCCACGAACCTTACGTTCCCAGAAATATGGCGGATCCACCGAGGGCTCCGGATGTGGGGGGGACACCTCCCGTTCTCATCAGCAACGCTGATATATTGGAGCAATTGTATCGCATGGGGGATACTCTTAACAGTTTTAACTCAAGACTGAACACGGTGGAGCGCCGAAAGATGAGGAGAGGTCGTCGTTTCCCCCGTCACGGTCATGCCTTGGGGAAAGCCCCTATAGTTGAGATAGATACCCAGGGGAGCGGGGATAACCCGCCAATCACTCCACGACGTTTGCAGTATTCTGGTGATGTAGAGCCTATTGTGGAGCTTACGGATGATGACACTGAGGGCGGAGAAAGGCCTCGCCTGGGCAACCAGGTAGTGCCACACCCACATAGGTCTGGGCGTACGATGGACGAGCGTCGTCATGCGGAGGACACTCAAAACCAGGACGGAGGAGGAAGGGATCTTTCAGCCTTGAAAAGAAGGCTTGGCATAAGGTTGGAGGACGACGACTTGAGGATGTTGCTGGTAGAATGGCAAAAGGAAGGAAACGCCGGAGAAGCGAGGGCCCGTGATACGACGCGTGTGCCCCCCGCATTCCAAAGGGATGCCGGGGTGCGGCACCCCGAGCACGAGCGTGCCCCTCCGCGAGGAAGGCCCGGGAATTACTACCGGGGATTTCAGAGGAATGGACGAGGAAGAATGGGACATCAATACGGAAGAGCCCCTTACAATGGTAGGAGAGGTGGAGCGCACTCCGCTGGAGAAGCCCCCGCTGTTATTCCTGTAGCTTCCCACAGCGCTACTGATAATGGGTCTGGGGCGCGTCCTCATGACCAGGACGGCGGGCGAATTCAAGTAAGAATGCAGAACAATGATGAAATTCCGTGACGCGGTCAAGGTGAACCTCGCGTACGGGAAAATGTACGGGACCAAAACGGTAACATGCCACCGTTGCAGCCCCAGGGCGAGGGGCGGCGAGATCCTCCGCCACGCCCGGGGGGTAATCAAGGGGAATTTCAGCAGGTCGCAGAGCAACCCCAACAACCTAATGTCCAAACCATTCCTGGGGTAGGGACGTTTAATGTGAACGACCTTAAGCGGTTGCTCAACCATCTTGAGGGAGGAAGAGTAACGGCGACTGCGCAAGCTCCTTCTCCTTTTGCTGCTGTTGTGAGGGAGGCGCAATTGCCCGCAGGATACCGGAACACAACCAATGACTTGCGTTTCCACGGGAACTCTGATCCTGTGGAGTTCTTGGGGCGTTTTAACATTGAAATGGATGTATATCAAGTACCTGATTTGGCTCGATGCCGTCTCTTGGCAGCCACCTTCAGAGAAGGCGCTCAGCAGTGGTTCCAAAAACTTGGTCCAGGTGTAATTACATCCTGGGAACAGATGAAAACTTTGTTTTTGACACAATTCCAAGCCGCGGTGAAGTACACACCACCTGTTACCACGCTGGCTAATATGAAACAAAAGGAAGGAGAAAGTTTGACTTCGTATTTCAAGAGGTTTAACGCAGAATCTACTTTGGTGAGGGGTGCAACTGATGAAACGTTGAAAATATTGCTTATAGCTGGGTTGCGTGTGGGGACGGATTTCTGGAAACACCTACAAGGGAAGGACCCAGTGTCATTGGCTGATGTGCTCGCGCAGGCGGAGTCGTTCAAAGCAATCGAGCAGTCGCTTGCAGAAACAAAAAAGAATGATAATACCTATAACTCCAAGGGGCGATCCAAGAGAAGGGACAGATCCGTGAGCCCGGACTATCGGCGAAATGCCAGAAGCCCTAACAGGGTAAATGCTGTGAGCTCGCGAAGAGAATGGAGCCCACCATCGAACTACGAAAGAAGAGTCAGCAATTATACACCGCTGGCGGCGTCCATTGATCATATCTTCGAGGTAAATAAGGATAGGGGAATCTTCAAGAAGCCCGACCGTCTAACTTCATGGCAAAGCAGAGATAAAAAAAAGTAATGTGACTACCATGAGTCTACTGGCCATGACACCCACGAGTGTCATCACTTGCGGGATGAGATTGAGGAATTGATCAAGGCTGGACACCTGGGAGAATGGATTGACAAGGTGAAGCGACGCAGGGGACTTGATGACAAGGGTAAAGATGAAAGACAGCCCCCGCGGGCGGAGGATGTTGAGAAAACAGCAGAGGTCAAGTTTCAGAGGGCCGGTAGTATTAGGGCAATTTTTGGAGGACACCCTTTCGTTGGTGATAGTAATCGAGCACTGGAAAGAAACGCGAGAGAAGCGAGACATCCACCGCTCACCAACATCCACAGCTTGGAAGACAGACCCCCGAAAGTCTTTAAGGGGGAGTCCGCTGATATTACATTCAAGGAAAAAGAATCTAGGTGGGTGCATCATCCTCACAACGATGCGCTGGTGATTACCATGCTTATTGGGGCAATGAACGTACATCGAGTTTTCTTGGATAATGGGAGTTCTACAAACATCTTGTACTACAGCACCTACAAAAAGCTGGGTTTCCCAGATAGCGACATGTATTTCGAAGATGCACACGTCTATGGCTTTACTGGGGAAGCTGTGAGAGTTATGGGTTCGGTCAGGCTTCCCGTCACGCTCGGGGAAGGAGCTTTGTTGGTTACTCAAATAATAGATTTCAAGGTGCTAGATCAGGATTCCGCGCACAATATGCTGGTCGGTAGACCTTGGTTGCGAGCGTTCAGGGTGATAACATCGATACACCACTTGATGATAAAATTCCCAACGCCAAACGGAGTTGGCAGTCTGAGAGGGTCACAGTATGAGTCGCGCGACTGCTATCACAAGGCTTTCAAGGAATTTCGCAGAAGAAGGTATGAAGGGAAAGGTCTCCCATACGAAGATATAGAAGATATTCATACAAAACCAAGTGGAGAGGTCCATGCCCACTATTTTGTTGAAAACCCCGGGAAGGAAGAAACCAATACCTCTGGAAACTCTTTTGTGACGCAGGCACGTGTTTCGAAAATCCGTAGTGTAGAAGAAGTGGTGGCGAGTCATACAGAGGGAATCATACAGAAAGAGGTTAACGGGGAAAAGTTGGAAGGAAGAAGTGAGATTTTGCAAGGTCTCGGCAATAACGTCAAGGTTGATGCTCCTCAAAAGAAAGATGCGCCCTTGAATGAAGTTGAGGTTGATGCTCCTCCAAACGAGGACGCGCCCTCAGATGAAAAAGTGGAAGTTGAAGACCCTCGAGACTTTGATTTTGATTTGGATCCCAGGATCCCTATGCCCACCGAAAAAAAGGGACCGTCCGAGGACACAATATCTATTCCGGTGGATAAAAATGACCCAAACAAGGTTTTGAAAGTGGGATCTCAGTTGGATGATGAGATGAGAGGAGGTCTCACCCGCTTTCTAATTGCAAATCTTGATGTTTTCGTATGGAGTCATTTAGATATGATAGGGATCGACCCGGAAGTAATGTGTCACCATTTGAATATCCTCCCGAATTGCAAGGGCATACGTCAGAAACGCCGCCCAGTAAGTGGAGAAAGGGCGATAACATTAAAAGAAGAAGTAGACCGGTTGTTGGAGGTGGGGTTGATCAAAGAATCGTTCTACCCCGAATGGCTTGCAAATCCAGTACTGGTGAAGAAACCGAATGGGAAGTGGAGGACATGTGTGGATTTCACGGATCTCAATAAGGCCTGTCCAAAGGATAGTTTCCCGCTGCCAAGAATCGATCAGTTGGTGGACGCGACGGCGGGGCATGCGCTGTTGAGTTTTATGGATGCATACTCCGGATACAATCAAATTCCGATGTATGGCCCCAATCAAGAACATACATCCTTTATTACGGACAGGGGGTTATACTGTTACATAGGAATGCCGTTTGGTTTGATTAATGCTGGCGCAACCTACCAGCGGTTGGTAAACATGATGTTCAAAGATCAAATCGGGAGAACCATGGAAGTGTATGTGGACGATATGCTGGTGAAATCTGAGGTGACGACTGACCATATCAAACACCTGATGGAGATGTTTAATATTCTGAGGAGGTTTCGTATGAAATTAAATCCGCAAAAATGTGTGTTCGGCGTGGAGTCGGGCAAGTTTCTCGGGTTCGTTGTCAACCACAGGGGAATTGAGGCCAACCCCGTGAAGATCAAGGCATTATTGGATATGAAGTCACCCACCAATGAGAAACAGGTGCAGAGTTTGACTGGGAGAATCGCCGCGTTAAATCGATTTGTTTCCAAGTCGTCTGATAGATGCAAGGAGTTTTTCAAGGCGATTAAATTAGCTGGGAAAGACTTTGTATGGACGTCAGAATGTGAAGAGGCTTTCAAAAGAATCAAGGAGCAACTGGGACATCCTCCCATGTTGTCAAAGCCGTTGGATGGGGAAAATCTAGTAATGTACCTCGCAGTGTCTGAATATTCGATCAGTGCAGTTCTGGTAAGAAAGGAAGATGGGCAGCAATCACCAGTGTATTACGTGAGCAAGCGGTTACACGATGCTGAAACTCACTACACAAATATGGAGAAACTGGTTTACGCCCTGATTCTTGCGTCAAGAAAATTGCGACCGTATTTTCAAGCCCATAGAGTTGAAGTTCATACAGAGTACCCGCTGCGACAGGTCCTGCACAAACCGGAGTCATCAGGCAGAATGCTGAAATGGGCTGTGGAGTTGGGACAGTTTGATTTGGAATATGTGCCTCGAACAGCGATAAAAGGGCAAGCCTTAGCCGATTTCTTGTTGGAATTTGATTCTGAAATCGATGATAAAGCTTTGGTAATGCTATATCCACCTCATGCCGAGGAGTCTTTGGAGGAGTTTCCGCATCCTTGGTGGATCTTGCATGTGGATGGGGCGGTTAACAATGGAGGAGCAGGTGCGGGTATAGTACTTGTGTCTCCGGAAGGCCACCATCTGATGAGCGCAATTCATTTCAAGTTTTACGCAACCAATAATGATGTGGAGTATGAGGCGCTGATTAATGGCCTGAAAATCGATCTGGAAATGGGGGTGCGAAACTTAATTGCAAAAAGTGACTCAGAGTTGGTAGTGAATCAGGTAAACGGGGGATTTCAAGCGCGAGGCCCGCGAACAGAATTATACTTGAGATGTGCACAGCGTATGATTGGAATGTTCAAAGAAGTTAGATTGGAATGCGTTCCGCGGGAGAAAAACAGTAATGCGGATGCTCTGGCAAAAATGGGGTCGCAACAAGAGGCTGTTTTGTTAGGATCCATTCCTCTTGAAATCCAGGAGGTTCCTAGTATCCCAGAGATAGAAACGATGCAAGTAAATAAGGCTCCTAAGGAAACATGGATGACGCCCATTCTAGCTTACATTCGCAAGGGAACACTCCCCGAAGATAAGTTTATGGCTCGTCGACTCCGTTATCAAGCTGTAAGATATGTGATATACGATGAAGTCCTGTACAAGAGAGGGTTCAACCAACCTCTGCTCAGGTGTGTTGAAGAAGAAGAAGGAAATTACATCCTAAGAGAGGTGCATGAAGGAATCTGTGGCAATCACTCGGGGGGTAGCTCGTTGGCAATGAAAGTGTTGCGCCAAGGGTATTATTGGCCCACGATGAGAGAAGATGCTACAAATTTCGTCAAGGTATGTGATCGCTGCCAGCATTTTGCAAACTACTCGTCTATGCCGGCTACACTCTTGACGCCTATGGCAAGCCCATGGCCGTTCGCCATGTGGGGAATTGATCTTATCGGAGAATTGCCGAAAGCTAAAGGAGACGTCAAGTATGCAGTGGTTGCGGTCGATTACTTTACTAAATGGGCAGAAGCTATGCCACTGGCTACTATCACCACAAAGAAAATCAGGGATTTCGTTTTCAATTCAATTGTATGTAGGTTTGGAATCCCTTACAAGCTTGTCTCCGACAATGGAAAACAGTTTGATAGCAAGGAGTTGCGGCAGCTATGTGAGGAGTTGAGAATCAAGAAGGAGTTTGCGGCGGTCTATCATCCTCAAAGCAATGGACAAACAGAAGCTGTTAACAAAATAATAAAGCATACCCTCAAAACCAAGCTGGAGGAACGTAAGGGGAATTGGCCTGAAGAACTTCCGAAGGTGATGTGGTCATACAACACTACGCCGCGATCTACTACGGTTGA
The DNA here is from genome assembly GCF_009905375.1 of Apium graveolens. Classification (NCBI taxonomy): domain Eukaryota; kingdom Viridiplantae; phylum Streptophyta; class Magnoliopsida; order Apiales; family Apiaceae; genus Apium; species Apium graveolens. The sequence continues at coordinate 15,942 of NW_027417383.1, forward strand.
AACGCCGTTTATGCTGACTCACGGCTACGAAGCTATGGTCCCCGTGGAAGTTGGATCGGGATCACTTCGCAGGGATTGTTATGGGAAAGAAGACGCTGAGGTTAATCAAAGGCTTCATTTAGATCTCTTAGAGGAGACGAGGGAAAATTCTCAGTTAAGGCTAGCAGCATATCAGCAGCGCGCCGCAAGGTATTATAACAAGAAGGTAAAAGGACAGTTGCTGAAGGTGGGGGATTTGGTACTTAGGAAGGTGATGCCCAATATAAAGAACCCCCAACATGGAGTGTTTGGAGCTAATTGGGAAGGACCGTACAGAATAAAGTCTATCCTGTGGAAGGGGACTTATCACCTTGAAGATATGGACGGAAAGCTAGTTCCGCGAGCTTGGAATGCGGAACATCTCCGAAAGTATTACCAATAAGGCGTGGCTTTGGCCCCTTGCATATGTCTTTTATCATTTTGGTTTATGCTCAGTTTATAGGCTAGAATTAAATAAATTCCTCCTAGCCTAGGGTGGTAGTGCATGTACTACTTACCTTGGGACTAGTTGAAGGGTCATTTTTTAGAAATAATTTCCTCACAGAGCATAGTAGCCATGGGACTGGTGCACTTTTGACATCAGAGCGCATTATAAATAAAATTTTGAAACTTTCCTAAGGGATATTTGCTCAGTTTGCTTGGTCTCATGACGCGTCCTAAATGTAGGACGCGCCCTAAGTTAGGGTTTTATATAAATGAAGCTCAAGACAAAATGTACTATTTTCGAGGACGCGCCCAAGTTGTCTTGGTTGATGCTCCTTTATACTGGGTGTTAATGTGATATTGACAACATAAGTAAAAAAGAAAAAGTGCTTGTCAAAGACGCATCCTGCGTGAAGGATGATTTATTTTTGGATCAAAGGAGAGGCGCATCTTGATTGATGGTTCTATGTGGATGTTAACTGAAGTAGTGGCTGCTAAAAGGAACAATAGAACTTGAGTAAAAACAGTTAGGACGCGCCCCATCGTGCCTTGTGCATTGGTTAAACACACAAGTACAATGTATTGCCGTGCTCATGAACTTTCCAAAACAAACAAAGACGCGTCCAACTAGAGAGGACGCACCCACAATGGATATTTGCTTGACAGGAGTAAAAATGATAATAAATTAGTCAAAGGCGACGCGCCCTAAACACCAGGCGCGCCCATGTAAATGATTGAGGAAAGTGCAAGTGAATGGAGGTCAAAAATAGTTTTTACAACTTGCAATGCTTCAAAGGGCCCGCGCCTTTAAAGAGTTTAGAAAAAATACATGAAAAACATAAGACGCGTCCTATGCAGGAGGCGCGTCTTGGGGCTTGTCCTGGTCATTTGCAGGGGAAGGCTGAGTTTGGAGTGGAGCAGGTTCAGGGGACACGTCCTCTTCCTCTAAGCCTAGGAAAATCCTTTTGTTCTTGATGGATTCTGCAGCCCTGACCCTGAAATCGTTTACCCATATCTGGGTATCTGCATCAAACTTTGAGAATGTATACTCTGGGTCGTTGGCAATGAACCCAGAGCACCATTCTTCAAATCCAGCCTGGAAGTCGTGCTGATAAACCAGTTTTTTCTCCTCTGTCCATCCATGCAGCCTATCATCATTCAGGATGTCAAGCTCCAGCTGTATGGTGGAGTTCAGGGCGATGACGCTGTCCATTTACTTTTCCATCGCAGAGACATTGCCTTCCAAAACAGCTTTTTCTGTTTCTAGACGCGTCCTCTCGCCCTCCAGGCGTCTGATTTCAGCATCTTTTTCTTTGGTAAGCAGGGCAATGTGTTTTTCCAGGGATTTGACCTTGTCTTCGGCCTGGCTCTTTGCAGTGTCTGTAACAGCAAGACGCGCCCTAAGCCTGGCAGCCATGTTAGCGCTCTGCCTAGCATGCAGGTGAAGCTCAGCTGCAGCCTTGACCATGGCCTCCTCTGTTTGTTGCTCAGTCCTGAAGGTCCAACCTCTCACTTCGTCCTCAGAAAAGTCACCCATTGAGGATGCGCCCAGATATCTGAGAACAAAGGACTGATTATCAGGAATAGTTTTTTGACGCTTTGAGGGCGCGTCCTCTACCTTTTCAGAAATATCAGACATGGTAGTGTCTATTATCTTTGGTGGAGGAGAAGGAGTTGCAACAGGAGGTGGGGTTTTTGCCTTTGGATCAACTTTTGTAGGAGCCTGTTTCCTTGCCCTTAGTTTTTTAGAAGCCCCAATTGCGAATCCTTTGGGGAGTGAAGCCATATCTGCGGTATAAACATAAAAAGGAATTAGTTATGTACAAAAGACGCGTCCTGAAAGTAGGACGCGCCCATAACGTGATATAAAAATCTATATGCAGGACAGATATAGATGAATGCAAAGATGTATAAATGGGTGTGAGAATGACGCGTCTTAAAGATGTGATACGTATTACCTAAGAGGCACGCCAGGGGGGTTAGGACGCGTCCAAGGTGATAATGCATATATAAAGTAACGCTTATAGGTCAGGCTAAATATGACGCGTCCTACAGCCGTGACGCGTCTTATATGTAATGATTTCTTACCTTGCTCTAAATCCACTTTCTTGTTGACGTCTAGCTGAATAATTTCTGTGGCTTGGAGCCCTTTGGATTTTTCAGAAGCGGTGAGGACGGGTTTCCCATTGTGGAAATCTCGAAATTTGCAGAGAGAACCCACTCGTGGGGACAAAGCTCCTATTTTCTTCAAATTCTCCTCGGTAATCATATCTTTGAGGTTGAAATGTTTTTCAGCATACTGCAAAACCTTCTCTGCTCTCTTCTTCTTCTTTCCTGTAAGCTCTTTCTGGGTCCTTTTGTCTAAAAAAGGGGATGATAGGTTACAACAAGGAAAATAAAGAAAAGGATTATAAAAGAGAAGGCGCGTCCTGAAAGGGAGGACGCGTCCAGAGCATTGAACTCACTTGGTTCCAAATTGAAGCGAACGCGCGTCCTTTTGATGTCATAAATATAGAAAAATGGTTCCTTCCAGTCTCTCTCGTGGCTGATTTTGCCTTCATTAAATCCTTTGTTGTTCAACCATTTGTTGACTACCAGAAAATGGTAACCGGGAATTGATTTCCTGATGCTGTAAAAGAAGCTGAACTCTTTCATTGAGGGCGCGCCCAGCCTCAAGTTATGGTACATAATGTACAGAGCCCAGGCTAGTTTGTATGAATTTGGTGATAGTTGAACTCGAGCCACGTCGTACCATTTCAAAATTCTCTTAATGTATGGATGCAAGGGCGCGCCCACGCCTAGGGAAATCAGCTTTGGAGTAAGCACCATTCGGGGGATCCTTTGATTCCCGATGTTAAAAATGTGTGGCCTCATAGTTCGAAGAGGGTGCGCCCAGATGCCCTCCATGTCATAGTACTTCATGTGCCATTGAATTTCCCAGTCGGTTGCAGTTGAGTCAAGAGCTACGCATGCCAGGTTACCCTCTCTTTTCCTTGTGACGTTCTTCTCTGCTTCAGTAAGGGTACCGAGCCTCGCCCAGTCACAATCTATTTCAACATCTGAAGGTTCCCAATGCTCTAGGGGAGGATCAGATTTTTGAGGAGATATGGGGTATGTTTCAGGGTCAGGAATCCTTCTTTCGAATTCACTTACACTGTGTGGGGACATGTCCCCAGAAGGAGCCGCGTCCTGAGAAGATGACGCGTCCTGTGTGTTTGATGCGTCCATATCAGAAATAGCCGTTCCTTGAGGTTTTTGGCCTGTAGTAGGGATAATTTCGTCGTCCGTCCAATCTTCGATGGCGGCCCTTGAATGGAGAACTGGAGTTCTTTGCCTTTTAACTCCCTTCTTTTCCATTCTTGAAATTATGGGAACATGGTCCATAGAGTCAGAGCTGGAATCAGACATTATTGAGTTTTTTGATTTGAGGGAACGGAAGACGTGTCTTTCTGCTCTAAGGAAGGAATTTGTCCTGTGGATGTTGGGAAAGTCGGGTTTAAAAGCTAACAGATGTGGGGAGTAGATTCCGAGGCGTTTGTTGAGGGCTTTGAATGGATGAAATGGTGAGAAGGAGGACGCATCCTCCAGCTGCAAAAGAATGAATAAAAATTTTGAGGACGCGTCCATTTAAAAAAAAAGGGAAAGGATACTGGAAGGGCGTGTCCTAAAAATCTACCGCAGTTGGTGTGCTACAATGACGCGTCCTAATAAACCTATTGGTCCTATATACCTTTGTTTGGGACAGCTTAAACATGTCTTAAATTAGGAGATACAGGACGCGCCCAATAGGGAGGACGCGTCCAACATGATTATAATCGTGGAATGTTAATCGACTGTTAACAATTTGGGGGAAATATGATGGAATCCTAGAAATATGTAATTGGAAGATTAGGGAAGCTAAACGTGTTATATTTACCTATACATACATATATACATACAAATGAACATGAAGGACAATTGATATGGACAAAAAGCATATGGACGGTTTCTTGCTCATTAAAATCAATGTATTTGGCCAAATAAAGAAATAAGAGGAGATTTATGTACCTTTTGAGTTGAGGAGTGGATTGAGCTAAAGAAGTAGGGAAACGGTTGGATAAATCGCCGGAACTTAGACCTCGAAACTCCTGCTTGAAAAGGCCGCAATGGCGGCTGTGCGAGAGAGAAAAAGAATGGTGTTGGTGGTATGGTGCAATTAGGGTATTTATAGAAGAAGGACGACTCTAAGGACGATAGCTGTACACCACATGCGGAAGTTGAAAGTGAGACGCGTCTTCCTGTCATGACGCGTCCACATATTTTGAGCCAAATTTCGCTTGGAAAGAAATTCCAATTTTGTTTTTAACTGCAAATGGAAAAGATGTCTTACAATCGTGATGGAAGTTCTTATGATGGAAGTGAATCAGGTCTGAAGGAGAAGGCGGGGGGCGCTATACTCGCCACGAACCTTACGTTCCCAGAAATATGGCGGATCCACCGAGGGCTCCGGATGTGGGGGGGACACCTCCCGTTCTCATCAGCAACGCTGATATATTGGAGCAATTGTATCGCATGGGGGATACTTTTAACAGTTTTTACTCAAGACTGAACACGGTGGAGCGCCGAAAGACGAGGAGAGGTCGTCGTTTCCCCCGTCACGGTCATGCCTTGGGGAAAGCCCCTATAGTTGAGATAGATACCCAGGGGAGCGGGGATAACCCGCCAATCACTCCACGACGTTTGCAGTATTCTGGTGATGTAGAGCCTATTGTGGAGCTTGTGGATGATGACACTGAGGGCGGAGAAAGGCCTCGCCTGGGCAACCAGGTAGTGCCACACCCACATAGGTCTGGGCGTACGATGGACGAGCGTCGTCGTGCGGAGGACACTCAAAACCAGGACGGAGGAGGAAGGAATCTTTCAGCCTTGAAAAGAAGGCTTGGCATAAGGTTGGAGGACGACGACTTGAGGATGTTGCTGGTAGAATGGCAAAAGGAAGGAAACGCCGGAGAAGCGAGGGCCCGTGATACGATGCGTGTGCCCCCCGCATTCCAAAGGGATGCCGGGGTGCGGCACCGCGAGCACGAGCGTGCCCCTCCGCGAGGAAGGCCCGGGAATTACTACCGGGGATTTCAGAGGAATGGACGAGGGAGAATGGGACATCAATACGGAAGAGCCCCTTACAATGGTAGGAGAGGTGGAGCGCACTCCGCTGGAGAAGCCCCCGCTGTTATTCCTGTAGCTTCCCACAGCTCTACTGATAATGGGTCTGGGGCGCGTCCTCATGACCAGGACGGCGGGCGAATTCAAGTAAGAATGCAGAACAATGATGAAATTCCGCGACGCGGTCAAGGTGAACCTCGCGTACGGGAAAATGTACAGGACCAAAATGGTAACATACCACCGTTGCAGCCCCAGGGCGAGGGGCGGCGAGATCCTCCGCCACACCCGGGGGGTAATCAAGGGGAATTTCAGCAGGTCGCAGAGCAACCCCAACAACCTAATGTCCAAACCATTCCTGGGGTAGGGACGTTTAATGTGAACGACCTCAAGCGGTTGCTCAACCATCTTGAGGGAGGAAGAGTAACGGCGACTGCGCAAGCTCCTTCTCCTTTTTCTGCTGTTGTGAGGGAGGCGCAATTGCCCGCAGGATACCAGAACACAACCAATGACTTGCGTTTCCACGGGAACTCTGATCCTGTGGAGTTCTTGGGGCGTTTTAACATTGAAATGGATGTATATCAAGTACCTGATTTGGCTCGATGCCGTCTCTTGGTAGCCACCTTCAGAGAAGGCGCTCAGCAGTGGTTCCAAAAACTTGGTCCAGGTGTAATTACATCCTGGGAACAGATGAAAACTTTGTTTTTGACACAATTCCAAGCCGCGGTGAAGTACACACCACCTGTTACCACGCTGGCTAATGTGAAACAAAAGGAAGGAGAAAGTTTGACTTCGTATTTCAAGAGGTTTAACGCAGAATCTACTTTGGTGAGGGGTGCAACTGATGAAACGTTGAAAATATTGCTTATAGCTGGGTTGCGTATGGGGACGGATTTCTGGAAACACCTACAAGGGAAGGACCCAGTGTCATTGGCTGATGTGCTCACGCAGGCGGAGTCGTTCAAAGCAATCGAGCAGTCGCTTGCAGAAACAAAAAAGAATGATAATACCTATAACTCCAAGGGGCGATCCAAGAGAAGGGACAGATCTGTGAGCCCGGACTATCGGCGAAACGCCAGAAGCCCTAACAGGGTAAATGCTGTGAGCTCGCGAAGAGAATGGAGCCCACCATCGAACTACGAAAGAAGAGTCAGCAATTATAGACCGCTGGCGGCGTCCATTGATCATATCTTCGAGGTAAATAAGGATAGGGGAATCTTCAAGAAGCCCGACCTTCTAACTTCATGGCAAAGCAGAGATAAAAAGAAGTACTGTGACTACCATGAGTCTACTGGCCATGACACCCACGAGTGTCGTCACTTGCGGGATGAGATTGAGGAATTGATCAAGGCTGGACACCTGGGAGAATGGATTGACAAGGTGAAGCGACGCAGGGGACTTGATGACAAGGGTAAAGATGAAAGACAGCCCCCGCGGGCGGAGGATGTTGAGAAAACAGCAGAGGTCAAGTTTCAGAGGGCCGGCAGTATTAGGGCAATTTTTGGAGGACTCCCTTTCGTTGGTGATAGTAATCGAGCACTGGAAAGAAACGCGAGAGAAGCGAGACATCCACCGCTCACCAACATCCACAGCTTGGAAGACAGACCCCCGAAAGTCTTTAAGGGGGAGTCCGCTGATATTACATTCAAGGAAAAAGAATCTAGGTGGGTGCATCATCAATACAACGATGCGCTGGTGATTACCATGCTTATTGGGGCAATGAACGTACATCGAGTTTTCTTGGATAATGGGAGTTCTACAAACATCTTGTACTACAGCACCTACAAAAAGCTGGGTTTCCCAGATAGCGACATGTCTTTCGAAGATGCACACGTCTATGGCTTTACTGGGGAAGCTGTGAGAGTTATGGGTTCGGTCAGGCTTCCCGTCATGCTCGGGGAAGGAGCTTTATCGGTTACTCAAATAATAGATTTCAAGGTGCTAGATCAGGATTCCGCGCACAATGTGCTGGTCGGCAGACCTTGGTTGCGAGCGTTCAGGGTGATAACATCGATACACCACTTGATGATAAAATTCCCAACGCCAAACGGAGTTGGCAGTCTGAGAGGGTCACAGTATGAGTCGCGTGACTGCTATCACAAGGCTGTCAAGGAATTACGCAGAAGAAGGTATGAAGGGAAAGGTCTCCCATACGAAGATATAGAAGATATTCATATAAAACCAAGTGGAGAGGTCCATGCCCACTATTTTGTTGAAAACCCCGGGAAGGAAGAAACCAATACCTCTGGAAACTCTTTTGTGACGCAGGCACGTGTTTCGAAAATCCGTAGTGTAGAAGAAGTGGTGGCGAGTCATACAGAGGGAATCATACAGAAAGAGGTTAACGGGGAAAAGTTGGAAGGAAGAAGTGAGATTTTGCAAGGTCTCGACATTAACGTCAAGGTTGATGCTCCTCAAAAGAAGGATGCGCCCTTGAATGAAGTTGAGGTTGATGCTCCTCCAAACGAGGACGCGCCCTCAGATGAAAAAGTGGAAGTTGAAGACCCCCGAGACTTTGATTTTGATTTGGATCCCAGGATCCCTATGCCCACCGAAAAAACGGGACCGGCCGAGGACACAATATCTATTCCGGTGGATAAAAATGACCCAAACAAGGTTTTGAAAGTGGGATCTCAGTTGGATGATGAGATGAGAGGAGGTCTCACCCGCTTTCTAATTGCAAATCTTGATGTTTTCGCATGGAGTCATTTAGATATGATAGGGATCGACCCGGAAGTAATGTGTCACCGTTTGAATATCCTCCCGAATTGCAAGGGCATACGTCAGAAACGCCGCCCAGTAAGTGGAGAAAGGGCGATAGCATTAAAAGAAGAAGTAGACCGGTTGTTGGAGGTGGGGTTGATCAAAGAATCGTTCTACCCCGAATGGCTTGCAAATCCAGTACTGGTGAAGAAACCGAATGGGAAGTGGAGGACATGTGTGGATTTCACGGATCTTAATAAGGCCTGTCCAAAGGATAGTTTCCCACTGCCAAGAATCGATCAGTTGGTGGACGCGACGGCGGGGCATGCGCTGTTGAGTTTTATGGATGCATACTCCGGATACAATCAAATTCCGATATATGGCCCCGATCAAGAACATACATCCTTTATTACGGACAGGGGGTTATACTGTTACATAGGAATGCCGTTTGGTTTGATTAATGCTGGCGCAACCTACCAGCGATTGGTAAACATGATGTTCAAAGATCAAATCGGGAGAACCATGGAAGTGTATGTGGACGATATGCTGGTGAAATCTGAGGTGACGACTGACCATATCAAACACCTGATGGAGATGTTTAATATTCTGAGGAGGATTCGTATGAAATTAAATCCGCAAAAATGTGTGTTCGGCGTGGAGTCAGGCAAGTTTCTCGGGTTCGTTGTCTACCACAGGGGAATTGAGGCCAACCCCGCGAAGATCAAGGCATTATTTGATATGAAGTCACCCACCAATGTGAAACAGGTGCAGAGTTTGACTGGGAGAATCGCCGCGTTAAATCGATTTGTTTCCAAGTCGTCTGATAGATGCAAGGAGTTTTTCAAGGCGATTAAATTAGCTGGAAAAGACTTTGTATGGACGTCAGAATGTGAAGAGGCTTTCAAAAGAATCAAGGAGCAACTGGGACATCCTCCCATGTTGTCAAAGCCGTTGGATGGGGAAAATCTAATACTGTACCTCGCAGTGTCTGAATATTCGATCAGTGCAGTTCTGGTAAGAGAGGAAGATGGGCAGCAATCACCAGTGTACTACGTGAGCAAGCGGTTACACGACGCTGAAACTCGCTACACAAATATGGAGAAACTGGTTTACGCCCTGATTCTTGCGTCAAGAAAATTGCGACCGTATTTTGAAGCCCATAGAGTTGAAGTTCGTACAGCATACCCGCTGCGACAGGTCCTGCTCAAACCGGAGTCATCAGGAAGAATGCTGAAATGGGCTGTGGAGTTGGGACAGTTTGATTTGGAATATGTGCCTCGAACAGCGATAAAAGGGCAAGCCTTAGCCGATTTCTTGTTGGAATTTGATTCTGAAATTGATGATAAAGCTTTGGTAATGCTATATCCACCTCATGCCGAGGAGTCTTTGGAGGAGTTTCCGCATCCTTGGTGGATCTTGCATGTGGATGGGGCGGTTAACAATGGAGGAGCAGGTGCGGGTATAGTACTTGTGTCTCCGGAAGGCCACCATCTGATGAGCGCAATTCATTTCAAGTTTTACGCAACCAATAATGATGCGGAGTATGAGGCGCTGATTAATGGCCTGAAAATCGCTCTGGAAATGGGGGTGCGAAACTTAATTGCAAAAAGTGACTCAGAGTTGGTAGTGAATCAGGTAAACGGGGGATTTCAAGCGCGAGGCCCGCGAACAGAATTATACTTGAGATGTGCACAGCGCGTGATTGGAATGTTCAAAGAAGTTAGATTGGAATGCATTCCGCGGGAGAAAAACAGTAATGCGGATGCTCTGACAAAAATGGGGTCGCAACAAGATGCTGTTTTGTTAGGATCCATTCCTCTTGAAATCCAGGAGGTTCCTAGTATCCCAGAGATAGAAACGATGCAAGTGGATGAGGCTCCTAAGGAAACATGGATGACGCCCATTCTAGCTTACATTCGCAAGGGAACACTCCCCGAGGATAAGTTTATGGCTCGTCGACTCCATTATCAAGCTGCAAGATATGTGATATACGATGAAGTCCTGTACAAGAGAGGGTTCAACCAACCTCTGCTCAGGTGTGTTGAAGAAGAAGAAGGAAATTACATCCTAAGAGAGGTGCATGAAGGAATCTGTGGCAATCACTCGGGGGGTAGCTCGTTGGCAATGAAAGTGTTGCGCCAAGGGTATTATTGGCCCACGATGAGAGAAGATGCTACAAATTTCGTCAAGGCATGTGATCGCTGCCAGCGTTTTGCAAACTACTCGTCTATGCCGGCTACACTCTTGACGCCTATGGCAAGCCCATGGCCGTTCGCCATGTGGGGAATTGATCTTATCGGAGAATTGCCAAAAGCTAAAGGAGACGTCAAGTATGCAGTGCTATGCCACTGGCTACTATCACCGCAAAGAAAATCAGGGATTTTGTTTTCAATTCAATTGTATGTAGGTTTGGAATCCCTTACAAGCTTGTCTCCGACAATGGAAAACAGTTTGATAGCAAGGAGTTGCGGCAGCTATGTGAGGAGTTGAGAATCAAGAAGGAGTTTGCGGCGGTCTATCATCCTCAAAGCAATGGACAAACAGAAGCTGTTAACAAAATAATAAAGCATACCCTCAAAACCAAGCTGGAGGAATGTAAGGGGAATTGGCCTGAAGAACTCCCGAAGGTGATGTGGTCATACAACACTACGCCGTGATCTACTACGGGAGAAACGCCGTTTATGCTGACTTACGGCTACGAAGCTATGGTCCCCGTGGAAGTTGGATCGGGATCATTTCGCAGGGATTGTTATGGGAAAGAAGACGCTGAGGTTATTTAAAGGCTTCATTTAGATCTCTTAGAGGAGACGAGGGAAAATTCTCAGTTAAGGCTAGCAGCATATCAGCAGCGCGCCGCAAGGTATTATAACAAGAAGGTAAAAGGACAGTTGCTGAAGGTGGGGGATTTGGTACTTAGGAAGGTGATGCCCAATACAAAGAACCCCCAACATGGAGTGTTTGGAGCTAATTGGGAAGGACCGTACAGAATAAAGTATATCCTATGGAAGGGGACTTATCACCTTGAAGATATGGACGGGAAGCTAGTTCCGCGAGCTTGGAATGCGGAACATCTCTGAAAGTATTACCAATAAGGCGTGGCTTTGGCCCCTTGTATATGTCTTTTATCATTTGGTTTATGCTCAGTTTATAGGCTAGAATTAAATAAATTCCTCCTAGCCTAGGGGGGTAGTGCATGTACTACTTACCTTGGGACTAGTTGAAGGGTCATTTTTTAGAAATAATTTCCCCATAGAGCATAGTAGCCGTGGGACTGGTGCACTTTTGACATCAGAGCGCATTATAAATAAAATTTTGAAACTTTCCTAAGGGATATTTGCTCAGTTTGCTTGGTCTCATGACGCGTCCTAAATGTAGGACGCGCCCTAAGTTAGGGTTTTATATAAATCAAACTCAAGACAAAATGTACTATTTTCGAGGACGTGCCCAAGTTGTCTTGGTTGATGCTCCTTTATACTGGGTGTTAATGTGATATTGACAACATAAGTAAAAAAGAAAAAGTGCTTGTCAAAGACGCGTCCTGCGTGAAGGATGATTTATTTTTGGATCAAAGGAGAGGCGCATCTTGATTGATGGTTCTATGTGGATGTTAACTGAAGTAGTGGCTGCTAAAAGGAACAATAGAACTTGAGTAAAAACAGTTAGGACGCGCCCCATCGTGCCTTGTGCATTGGTTAAACACACAAGTACAATGTATTGCCGTGCTCATGAACTTTCCAAAACAAACAAAGACGCGTCCAAGTAGAGAGGACGCGCCCACAATGGATATTTGCTTGACAGGAGTAAAAATGATAACAAATTAGTCAAAGGCGACGCGCCCTAAACACCAGGCGCGCCCATGTAAATGATTGAGGAAAGTGCAAGTGAATGGATGTCAAAAATAGTTTTTACAACTTGCAAGGCTTCAAAGGGCCCGCGCCTTTAAAGAGTTTAGAAAAAATACATGAAAAACATAAGACGCGTCCTATGCAGGAGGCGCGTCTTGGGGCTTGTCCTGGTCATTTGCAGGGGAAGGCTGAGTTTGGAGTGGAGCAGGTTCAGGGGACGCGTCCTCTTCCTCTAAGCCTAGGAAAATCCTTTTGTTCTTGATGGATTCTGCAGCCCAGACCCTGAAATCGTTTACCCATATCTGGGTATCTGCATCAAACTTTGAGAATGTATACTCTCGGTCGTTGGCAATGAACCCAGAGCACCATTCTTCAAATCCAGCCTGGAAGCCGTGGTGATAAACCAGTTTTTTCTCCTCTGTCCATCCATGCAGCCTATCATCATTCAGGATGTCAAGCTCCAGCTGCATGGTGGAGTTCAGGGTGATGACGCTGTCCATTTGCTTTTCCATCGCAGAGACATTGCTTCCAAAACAGCTTTTTCTATTTCTAGACGCGTCCTCTCGCCCTCCAGGCGTCTGATTTCAGCATTTTTTTCTTTGGTAAGCAGGGCAATGTGTTTTTCCAGGGATTTGACCTTGTCTTCGGCCTGGCTCTTTGCAGTGTCTGTAACAGCAAGACGCGCCCTAAGCCTGGCAGCCATGTTAGCGCTCTGCCTGGCATGCAGGTGAAGCTCGGCTGCAGCCTTGACCATGGCCTCCTCTGTTTGTTGCTCAGTCCTGAAGGTCCAACCTCTCACTTCGTCCTCAGAAAATTCACCCACTGAGGACGCGCCCAGATATCTGAGAACAAAGGACTGATTATCAGGAATAGTTTTTTAACGCTTTGAGGGAGCGTCCTCTACCTTCTCAGGAATATCAGACATGGTAGTGTCTATTATCTTTGGTGGAGGAGAAGGAGTTGCAACAGGAGGTGGGGTTTTTGCCTTTGGATCAACTTTTGTAGGAGCCTGTTTCCTTGCCCTTAGTTTTTTAGAAGCCCCAATTGCGAATCCTTTGGGGAGTGAAGCCATATCTGCGGTATAAACATAAAAAGGAATTAGTTATGTACAAAAGACGCGTCTTGAAAGTAGGACGCGCCCATAACGTGATATAAAAATCTATATGCAGGACAGATATAGATGAATGCAAAGATGTATAAATGGGTGTGAGAATGACGCGTCTTAAAGATGTGATACGTATTACCTAAGAGGCACGCCAGGGGGGTTAGGACGCGTCCAAGGTGATAATGCATATATAAAGTAACGCTTATAGGTCAGGCTAAATATGACGCGTCCTACAGCCGTGACGCGTCTTATATGTAATGATTTCTTACCTTGCTCTAAATCCACTTTCTTGTTGACGTCTGGCTGAATAATTTCTGTGGCTTGGAGCCCTTTGGATTTTTCAGAAGCGGTGAGGACGGGTTTCCCATTGTGGAAATCTCGAAATTTGCAGAGAGAACCCACTCGTGGGGACAAAGCTCCTATTTTCTTCAAATTCTCCTCGGTAATCATATCTTTGAGGTTGAAATGTTTTTCAGCATACTGCAAAACCTTCTCTGCTCTCTTCTTCTTCTTTCCTGTAAGCTCTTTCTGGGTCCTTTTGTCTAAAAAAGGGGATGATAGGTTACAACAAGGAAAATAAAGAAAAGGATTATAAAAGAGAAGGCGCGTCCTGAAAGGGAGGACACGTCCAGAGCATTGAACTCACTTGGTTCCAAATTGAAGCGAACGCGCATCCTTTTGACGTCATAAATATAGAAAAATGGTTCCTTCCAGTCTCTCTCGTGGCTGATTTTGCCTTCATTAAATCCTTTGTTGTTCAACCATTTGTTGACTACCAGAAAATGGTATCCGGGAATTGATTTCCTGATGCTGTAAAAGAAGCTGAACTCTTTCATTGAGGGCGCGCCCAGCCTCAAGTTATGGTACATAATGTACAGAGCCCAGACTAGTTTGTATGAATTTGGTGATAGTTGGACTGGAGCCACGTCGTACCATTTCAAAATTCTCTTAATGTATGGATGCAAGGGCACGCCCACGCCTAGGGAAATCAGCTTTGGAGTAAGCACCATTCGGGGGATCCTTTGATTCCCGATGTTAAAAATGTGTGGCCTCATAGTTCAAAGAGGGCACGCCCAGATGCCCTCCATGTCATAGTACTTCATGTGCCATTGAATTTCCCAGTCGGTTGCAGTTGAGTCAAGAGCTACGCATGCCAGCTTACCCTCTCTTTTCCTTCTGACGTTCTTCTCTGCTTCAGTAAGGGTACCGAGCCTCATCCAGTCACAATCTATTTCAACATCTGAAGGTTCCCAATGCTCTAGGGGAGGATCAGATTTTTGAGGAGATATGGGGTATGTTTCAGGGTCAGGAATCCTTCTTTCGAATTCACTTACACTGTGTGGGGACACGTCCCCAGAAGGAGCCGTGCCCTGAGAAGATGATGCGTCCTGTGTGTTTGATGCGTCCATATCAGAAATAGCCATTCCTTGAGGTTTTTGGCCTGTAGTAGGGATAATTTCGTCGTCCGTCCAATCTTCGATGGCGGCCCTTGAATGGAGAACTGGAGTTCTTTGCCTTTTAACTCCCTTCTTTTCCATTCTTGAAATTATGGGAACATGGTCCATAGAGTCAGAGCTGGAATCAGACATTATTGAGTTTTTTGATTTGAGGGAACGGAAGACGCGTCTTTCTGCTCTAAGGAAGGAATTTGTCCTGTGGATGTTGGGAAAGTCGGGTTTAAAAGCTAACAGATGTGGGGAGTAGATTCCGAGGCGTTTGTTGAGGGCTTTGAATGGATGAAATGGTGAGAAGGAGGACGCGTCCTCCAGCTGCAAAAGAATGAATAAAAATTTTGAGGATGTGTCCATTTAAAAAAGAAAAGAAAAAGGGAAAGGATACTGGAAGGGCGTGTCCTAAAAATCTACCGCAGTTGGTGTGCTACAATGACGCGTCCTAATAAACCTATTGGTCCTATATACCTTTGTTTGGGACAGCTTAAACATGTCTTAAATTAGGAGATACAGGACGCGCCCAATAGGGAGGACGCGTCCAACATGATTATAATCGTGGAATGTTAATCGACTGTTAACAATTTGGGGGAAATATGATGGAATCCTAGAAATATGTAATTGGAAGATTAGGGAAGCTAAACGTGTTATATTTACCTATACATACATATATACATACAAATGAACATGAAGGACAATTGATATGGACAAAAAGCATATGAACGGTTTCTTGCTCATTAAAATCAATGTATTTCGCCAAATAAAGAAATAAGAGGAGATTTATGTACCTTTTGAGTTGAGGAGTGGATTGAGCTAAAGAAGTAGGGAAATGGTTGGATAAATCGCCGGAACTTAGACCTCGAAACTCCTGCTTGAAAAGGCCGCAATGGCGGTTGTGCGAGAGAGAAAAAGAATGGTGTTGGTGGTATGGTGCAATTAGGGTATTTATAGAAGAAGGACGACTCTAAGGACGACAGCTGTACACCACATGCGGAAGTTGAAAGTGAGACGCGTCTTCCTGTCATGACGCGTCCACATATTTTGAGCCAAATTTCGCTTGGAAAGAAATTCCAATTTTGTTTTTAACTGCAAATGGAATTTGGGGGGTAGTTGTTATACCCAAAATTTGGCATTGGATTGACTCGGGTCAAACGCGGGCTAATTACAGTCAAATTCGGTATTGTGTTGTGAAAGTGAGGACGCGTCCAAGCTTACAGGACGCGCCTACTTGGGAAGGGATATGTTATGAGGCGAGAAGAGTGCATGGTCAAGGAAGGACGCGCCTAAGCTTTATGGACGCGTCAATATTTATGAAAGTGCTTGGCAGATGAAATCTTATGGTGATGGGTGCTTTAGGACGTGCCTACTTTAGCAAGGATGCGTCATTGAAAGTGAAATGTTGTGCACGATGGTTAGAGGGTACGGTGCAAGTCTAATAAGGTTAAGGACGCGCCCTATATTTTAGGACGTGTCCTGTGACTTTACATGTTATAAGAAATGATTAAAGCAGAGTTGGATTTATGGAGGTTAGGACGTGCCCACTTGGTTAGGACGCGTCCTGTGTCTGATCTATATACTTTTGATGTTGAATTCAGGATAAAGCTTGCATGGAGAGGAGCAATGGAGGATTATTTTTGCTAATGTATTTGTTGCAGGTACTCTCTGAAGGATTCCCTCCTTGAGACGGTCAAGGAGGGGGATGTCCGTGAAAAGCTTGAAGGCCTCCAGGGGTGTGCCTGATGATTGAAGGCCTCCTCCTGTATTCAATGGGTGTCCTCGTTGGGGATGCGGGGTTTAACTTTGGTGTGTGCTTTGGGAGCTCTGTTCTTGTATTCAACGGGTGTCCTCGTTGGAGAACTTTGGAGTCATCCTGCACTTTGCACCCAAGAGCTTGGGATCACCTGTCCTGCTATCTGGTGGGTTATCCTCATTCGGGGGACAGGGACGCGTCTGGCACTTGGGGTGAACTGTGGCTATACCTGCGTTCGTAAATCAAGGGAGATAGCTGTAGCGGAGTGTTATCCTTGCGCAGGGAGATGCACTATCCATGAAGTCCTACGATTGCGGACGAGCCTTGGGCCTTTGCGGTTGGGCCTCATAGTTGGACATTCCTAAAGCTAGCAGAAGATGGATATCGGATGGGCTTCTATTGGGCTTAGGAGTAAGAAGTCTCAACGCATTAGACTTCTTGTTCTACGAGAACTACGTCAGGCTTGATCCCTATATAAAGGGTACGTAGGCACATTGAAAGGGTAAGAAGTTGAGAGCCGATAAGAGAGCCACCACTTACTCTGATCAATCTCAGCCTAAAACAACCATAAACCACCACACACCGCTTAAGTTTCTGGTAAAGAACCACCGTCACAGATCTTAGTTCCGGCGAGAAACCTCAATCTTTGTTGTTACCAGATTCCTCCGTCAACAGGATGATAATTATTTTTTTCTCTGCCAGTTTGTGGGTTTTTTCTGTGAGGCATTAGCTGCCATTTTGTAAAGCTTGGTTCGTATTGTTTATATCAAGTGAAGTGAACATAATAAATGGCAGCTTAAATCAATTGGATTGGTAGGTCTGAAGTAACACGCGCGAAGCTCAGCATGCATGCCACGCGTGCGGTAAACAGGTTGACAGCTGGTATAACACGCGCGGCTTGGTTGTCTGGGAAGCCACGCGTGCAGAGTAAGTTCTAAGTGTTTGGTTCCTAGGCCGCACAGGAGAGTCGCCATACAGACTACTAGTTGAGATTTAAATACCCTGGTCGTCGTAGAGTATAAATTTATGAAGTTTAAATTTCTAAGCCAAAAATCAGTCCTCCTGTGTGCACAGGGTAGTTACCAATTTTTATTTCTGATGTATTTATTTTTTCATAAAATTTAAAATTCTTTAATTTAAATTTCTCTTAGATAATAATTTATGTTTTATTTAATTTTTAAGAAAATTCGAAATTCTTGAAAATTAGATTTTACGTAAATATTTATTTTTGATTAATATTTTTTCTAAGAAAATTAAAAACAGTGCAAATTTAAATTTCTCTTAAATATTAAATTAAGGGTACTGAAAGGATTGGTAGACTCAAGATTCCTCTGAACTTTTAAAGTTTATTTTAATCTTTTGAAAAAAATGAAGACTATGTGCTATTTAGACGGAAAATTCCTGAACACGAAAATTATAGATAATGGTTTTCCTACTCCAATGAAACTGATTTCAAGACCTACAGATGAAAATTGTTGATCTTCCTCAAAGGCTTACTCCATAGGATACCACTGGGTTTTCAGATGCAGGAATTGAATGAATTTTCTTCGGGTACAATTCTTCTCGGAGATTTTAAGAAAACTCTATGATTCCAGATTATACAGTCACACAGTAATTTTTACCAATGCTACATTTATCCGGGAATCACAGAGATCAGAAAGGCGGGAATTGTGGAGGTCAGAGAGAATAGTGGGGACAAACTAACATCTCAGTTACAGGCAGTAAAGATGGAACCTTTGGACAAAATATAAGAGTTACTGTTAGCTGTATCAGAGGAAGCTCAGGTAAAAGTACTTGAGGGACTGCACGTCAAGGCAGTGTTTCATATGCCAGGGTAGTTTAGTCGAATCAGATTCACAAGGAGTACATAAGCTATATCCAAGGATCAAGCCTATCTATTTTGAAGCAGGGGCTTTTACAGATTCAGTTCAAGAGGTTATTACAAGACTGAGATTAGGACATAAACAAGATTTGATAGCTAGAGGTATGACAAACAATATGTGTCAAGTAACTATCAGGGGTTTACAACATAACAAGAAGCTTGACAAATAAGGATGAGTAGGGATTCAGTTGAAAAGTTGTGACAAAGGTGGAATATTTTCTTAGGGAAGCAGCCAGTCAAAACTTATAGTGCACAGAAAAGAGTTGGGATGTATCAGATGACGAGAAGGAAGATCATGAATATCTTGCTTTCATAGCAATCTCTGAAGATGGCCCAACTCACATATCTCAGGTTTCAAATCCTTGAACCACTGCAATATTTTGCTCTCAATATTCAATGCATGATAAGATCATAGTGTTTAAATGTTTAACACTCGCACAAGCATGATAGAATCACACATAGATAATGCTGAACTAGTTCACTAGATTATTTTTCTAGTAACTAGGATTGATGTTTAACTTATGCATGTTACTTTAGAGGATCTTAATATGTGTTTGAATATTTGTTGAACATGATTAATTGCTTTAATGAGATATATGTTTTCTAGACTTAAGACCTTTGTTTATGCTTATCTTCTGTATCCTATTACAATGTGATTTATCCATTTAATCTGAATTGTTTATTAAGATGTATTAGTTTATATTTGGATTGAGATAGCTAGGTGAGATACTTCAACAGAATTGGACTAGATAGAATTAGTGATTTATTTGTTAATTCTGTTTGTTCCATATCATGCCTGTCTTGCTTAATTCTTATGCATAATGTTTCTGAATGAATGCCATGTATTCTTAATACAGTGCTTGCTTATTTTTAGGCCATGAATGCATCTCTTAGTACTTGCATTAATTATAGAAAAGCATGTTTAGGATTACAATAGGGCAAAGACTGCTAGTCCTCCTTATGTAAGGTTGGAATCAATTTTCCCCTAGCCTAGAGAAAAATTTGTCAAGGGTATTAAAATGGAGAAAATGGTCAGTCAAAAAAAAAAGAATTAGCATGATAAGGTTGCAGCTGTTGTTATCTCTGTTTATAATAATATCTCTAATCCATCTAGACCCAAATTGATAAGTTGGGTACCAAGAATTGTTAATCCATTTTTGAGTGCAGGACATAACAGGTTAATTGATTCATATGTATTCTTGGTAATTCATACTCAAGGCTTTGATCAAAGAAAGAGCCTCACAATCAAATGTCATGGACAAAAGCTATTCCGTCAATAGTCTTTGGAGGTGACATCAAAGGTTTTCATTACGGGAAAAGCTATGCAGAAAAGGGATGTCATCATGGACTCAACAATTGCTATCACTGATAACAACTAATGTCATCATGTCAATTTATCGAAGGATTAATGTCTCATCTGAAGCAGGAAGGTTGAGAAGTTTGCTCTTCTTAGAGTAAGGGAAGAATATGCTCGTGGCTAGACTGGAATCTCAGGAATGGTGAAGTCAGTAGTTTTCACCGTAAAGCTTCATCTGACAAAAGTTTAGCTATGGCATTAGAAGCACTCACCCTTGAACATCAACTCAAGGAACTCTTTTTTGAGAAAGGGTTAGTGAGAGGACTGCCTCATCTCAAATTCAGAAGATGAAAAATGTGAGGCATATCAGAAAGAGAAGTCAAAGACAACATCACACCAAAGTAAAGATATACCTTAGTGATGGTGGTTGACTACTCTTATGAAACAAAGTTATTGTTCGTGCATTCTCAAGACAAGACATCACAGATGGTGATTGATCATATCAGAAGATCAAGTTGGAAGCAACTATAAAAGAAATAATCTTGTGGAAAGATAATAGGACTAAATTCAAGAAGCAGTTCCGATTAAAATCTATAACATTAAGAATATTTTGAGACATATCCAGCACTGAGAGCTCCATGTCAGAATGGAGTGGTACAAAGGAAGAACCGAAACTTGATTAAAGCTACAAGGGAAATATCAAGCTAATCAAGACTTTCTAAATACCAAAGGGCTGGAGCAGTCAATACAGTTTGCTACAAGTAAGATCAAGCCTTGATCTGGATGTATACATAAAGACCACTAATGAGTTAATGGCCAACAGAAGCAAACACTGGATAACTTGAAAGTGTTTGAGAGAATGTTCTACAGAAGCAAACAATGAAATGTTTTTAGTTGTTTGAAGATCTTGTCATTTGTAGTAAGACTTGTTAGGATATTCTTCATGGTTACTCAGTGGAGTTTACAACTACAGGGCATTTGTGGTTGATCAACAGAAGATGGTTGAAAGTCTAAGTGCACAATTCAACAACTCAATGCTCCAAGCTGTTAAATGAGAAATTAATGGTATTGATGATTCATATCCAAGCAGTGGAATGGCAGTGTATAACGCAACTCATTATTTCAATGAAGCTAGTCAGCAAGGGTAAGGATTTTCAGGAAATCCCAGCAACAGCTTAGGGGGAGCAATAGAAGGATCAACTAGCCAAACACAACACCATATTAAATATTAAGAGGACACTAAAGAACATATCTGCTGAGACAAAGGGTTTGATGTCAATATTATTCCCAGAGTGTAGTTCTTAAGTGATCCAGATGGTGGAGTAATGATTAGCAGGGCTACTGAGTATGAATGATTAATTCTCTAGTTTCTATTTGAAGAAGAAACTAAAAAAGTTACAGAAGCTCTGATAGATCCAGATTGATTTGGAGATTGCAAAGCAAGATGAACTCAATCAGTCTGCAAACAGATTGTAGGGAAGCTGGTATCCGAACCAAATGACAATATTGTAATTGGTACAAGGATAACTAGAAGTCAAACTGGATGACAATGGCATTATTACGAGGGACAAGGCCAAACTGGATGCTAGGTTATTATCAGGAAGCAGTATCTGACAGAAAGCACCATTGACGAGACTTGAGGATATTACGACATATCTAGAAGATGTTGTACATTCTACCTGGAATTGGACTCTGGTAAGTGTGAACAAGTGTACTCCTGGTTGGTGAGTCAAAGGAAGTAGTCAATGCACAACAATTCATGGACTTTGCAGTTGCAGATCTATTGGACTCTTTATATCTCTTCTTCACAAGCTCACTTCAGGTAGGTATGAACTAGTATATTACTCAAGCAATCGTCAAAGACATGGTATGGCACTCTAACTGAAGTTACAAGTTTAGAATGAACTAGTAGAGTTGTCATATTAATAACTTTCTTATCACTAGGCACAAACATAGTGTTATATATGTGTAGTGATATAATGTTCTCAAGATGCCGAAGTGCAAGGTTCCAAGTGGATCCTAGAGAATCCAATCTTATAGCTATTAACAAGATTATTAGATATCTTAAGGGACTACCAACTCTTGGAGTAAAGTACCCTAAAGATATCATGCTTAACATGTTTGGCTATATAGATATAGACTACGCAGGTTGTAAGAAAGACACGAGAAGCATCTCTGAAGCTGTCAACTTAAGTGACAGGAGAAGCATCTCAGGAAGCTGTCAACTTCGTGGAAGAAGATTGATTTCTTGTTTTGATAAGAAATAACCTCAAATCCAACAACTCTGTGGAACACTCTATGACATGGCACTTTGACACCAGGTATCATTTATTTAGAGAGCATGTCTTTTAGTCAAAGAGTCACTTGCAGAAACACTTATTAAATCACTTGTTTAATCTTTCAAGACTGGTTTGTAAGTGTGGGATATCATTCATTGCATATTAGTTGGAAATCCCATCTGTAAGGAATTCTTCATATAAGTTCACAAGTATTAAATCTTCAATATTTAAAGGACTTGTGAATTTATCAGTAATCCAGTACCTTGTACTTAGTGCTACTATTATGATTATCATGATTACAATGTCAGATACATCTGTGTTAGTTAAGTATTATAACATTAAGTTTGAATATTATTTTAATTGATTTAAATTATGACTGTAGACAATTCCATTCTATATCAGTCTCATAACTTAAATTATATTAAAATAATATGCAGCATAGTTATTTGCATCATGTACGAATAATTGTGGTACTTTTAGTATTAGTGATATTATTTAGAATTTTTGTTCTAAGTAATCAATGCTTATTTCTAAAATCACTGATATTGAAAGTTGAAGTATTTTCTAAGTCATGTGTATAAAACTCTCAATATTTTATATGCTTAGAAAGTATTTCTAAAATTACTAATTATCCAGAAAGTGATTGACATGTATATAAGTCATATAAATCCTTTTGGTGATTATTCAAGGATAATTATAAATGTTTAAGTGCTAGTATCTAACTCATAGATATTTAGTATTTATTTATTCAATATTTATTTTGGGTAGTTTGGATTATGGAAATTGAAGCAATTCAATAATTTTATTTGCTCCATAATTCAAACTAACTTAAAATAAATAAGTAGCATGATTGATTATAACTAAATCTGTCAACAATAGATATCTAGTATATTGATTGTAACTTGTGTGTTATAAGTTAATTATGAGATTTTGGTTTTAGTGAATTTAGCAATGCTTATATCTCAAGAATTCACTGAAATCAGAATATGATTGTAGCATGATTAGTTGTGCGTAATTTTTGACTTATATCAATTAATGATATTTAGTTAAGAGTTCAACTATGAACTAATTGTGAAGTATTAGTATTTGTGACATTACTTAGAACTCCTCTAAGTAATCAATGCTTATCCTCAGTCACTTATACTAATATAAAATTCCTAAACACGTTGATAATAGATGCAATACTCAATGGATCAAAGTATATGAAAATTAGAATATTTTTCTAAGATTACAAACAAGATAATGTTGGTTAATGTTGCTTTATTTATCGAACCAGTATTGTTTGAGATACTACAGTTGTTAGGAGTTAACAATTGTATGATATATGAAATTGAATGCTGATATCTTTTTGATAGGTAATTGGTATTTAATTCATTAATATCTTATTTTAATATTAAAAATAGGATGCAACATAATTATTGGTATCCAAAGTACTTGACAAGTATCAGACAATGTTATATTGTTAAAATTTTGTTGCAGATAGTTGTGAGATTTTAAGTTCTAGTGGATTTATATGAGTTGTTATATCTGACAGATTCACTACAATTTGAAATTAGCAGCATAGTCACTTATTAAGATTATTTATAAATAAACAATATTATTGGTAATAATTTTATAAAGATAGATTATGGAGCTTTTGATATGAATGAGAATTCCTTAGACTTTACCCTAAATGATCAATGCTTTTACAAAAACTCATTTAAATTGAAAGACAATATCTTTCTTTCTCTTCTTAATACTACTAGGTCATCATTCTGTGTCTTATCAAATCATTTATCTTTTTAGGCATAAAAACAGACTTGTGCACTCGAAAGTTTTAGGAGAAAATCAAACTTCTTTCTACATTGGTGATTTCTTATTTCATTAAAATCTTTTGAAATCACTATTGTACATCATTTCCCTCAAAAGATTATATGCATAATAATCATTCATTATAGATCTTAAATGCATTTTATCTCTATATTGCCAAATGTTCTGTGATACAGGTTCAGCCTCCAATGGCCTTCTTTCATTTGATAGTCATGAGGTTGAAAACCCACAACTTCTATCCCACACTGTAAAGACAAACACAGAAACAGAACCAACCAACCCTCTCTTATTACTAAAATGAAGTATGAATGAGCGTGAGGGAGAAAGTGCCTTAGTGTACCACATAAGGAAGGTTCTGAAGTCAACCCAGCAGCTCTGTCTCCTATAAAGATGAGTAGTATTAAACAGAGACAACTGCTAGCCCCCATACATCTTCTCAAAAAGATGTAATGGCTGAAAAGGCACAAAAACAATTACTAGATTCATCCTCTCAACATGGTGCATCTATTGAAATTCGCCTGTCGGCCAGGGTATCCGATGTAGTGTCACCACCTCAAACATAAGCAATTCTTGATGCACAAGAAAAGGTTACACACAAAAAGGATGAGTTGACAGAAACAAGAGTTTTGACCATTTTACGGTTAGATTCGATTGTTCAAGGTTCTTTAATTGGCCAATTGCCTTTATAGGTGTTAGGAGAGGATACTGATCCAATAGCCATATGTCATTGGTCAGTGTCTACCTCCCCAGGCTTAAATCCTATGGATACATCTGCGGATAGTGGATCTGACATAGGTGCAGATCGGCAACTTGTTGACAATGATTCAGATATTACCTGATGAGTCACAAGGAAATGTCTTCACAGACATTAGAAGGAAACTTTGATCTTTATGCTAAATTCTTTGGATCATTGTTTACCTTCCCAGAGTTCAAATCTGGAACCCTAAAAGGGAAACTAGCAACTTGTAGATTATGACTCAGATTCATGTGAAGAGTCTAACGAGGATGGGGATTTGTGAACTCCAATTGCACCACCTGTGACCTCCTTAAGGATGGCTAAGGTGATTTTCTTTGCAGGTACATCTGGATTTTGGAGCTTTGAGAGGAGTGATACACTTGTGAGAATGAGTGTAAACACGAGTGGAGAGAAGAGTGAAACACTTGTGAGGTACATGAATTAGAATCACACACTCACAGTGAGGAAGAAAGATAAAAACCATATCCCATTCCCTATCCCTAAACAATGGTTCTTGATACTTCGGGTCTCGAATCTGTTTATGATTGGAACCTAACTCTTAGGGACCTAACATTTATAGATTGGATTAGAATACTTCAGGAACTAACAAGTTGGGAGCTAACAATTGGTAACAATTGGTGATCTCACATTTGGGAGGTATAAGGACTTGGGAATATTGGTTAACAGGATAATCAACAGTGAAGCCATTTTGCAGAATTTAAAGGGACATGGTTGATCAGACTCTGACTTGTTATTTCTTTTCCAACCAAGTAAAATATGAGCATTCCTTTAGACAATGGCATACATTCCTCCTCTAAAGGGGAGATAAAAGCTTAAGTAATAGTTTGGAGGATTCCTCAACTAAGGGGGAGAAATAGCAGGCATGAGGAAAAAGGTAAAGCACATGTACACTACACCACACCATTATTGTTTGTAACTGCGGATCCTATTGTACGGGCGAAGTGGTAAACACGAAGGTGATTTCCTACTGATCAGAATAAGTGGTTTGGTTCATCACTATTTTTCATAAGGGGAGAAGCTGTTTTCCAAAAGGGGAGTACCATTGGATTTTATCTGCGGATCCTATTGTACGGGAGAGGTGGTAAACTGGAAAGAGGTGATCTCCTTTAAGCAGTTGATTCTCATAGGGGGAGAAACAAAAGAGATATGTGCTTCTCAACAGGAAATGTGGTTGTACAAAAGAAGCCGATGTTGATTACTTCAAGACTGAGAAGTATTATCTGGAAGAGATGTGAAGAACCATGGAAATGAAGATAAAACTACTTGGAGATCATTTCAGTGCTAGAGGAACAAGCATGTTTCATTTCAGTTACTCAAGAAATCTGCAAATGCAGAATTTGATCCAGAAAACCAGTAGCATTATTTACAAGTCCTGGTACATTACTTTTTCTAGTTGTTAGTTGAGTTATCCTCTCTATTTAATTTGTTTGTTAGGTTTAACAATCAAATATGAGGAGATTGTTGGTGAGACTGCGTAGCTGTATGAGTAGTTACGTGATAACTCAACACGAGAATAACACTAGAACAACATAGGTTAATAATACTACTACACAAGAAATCAGAAGAAATGAAGACAAGGCAAATACAAAGAATCAGAAGATTAGAAGAAGGCTTGAAGTCTGTTTACAGGTCACTGAAAGAAGTTCATTAATATGATCATGCCCTAGTGAAGAATAAAGGTTAAAGACTTTCAAGGCTTCAGAAATGATGAAGATTCAGTGTATAAGTTCTACTAGAAGATTTCAGTGTATTAGCATTGATTGAAGATAGACAGTGTTCGATGCATAGGAATCTGAAGAATTGAAGACATGGTATAGATAAAGGTTAAAGAAGACAGCTGCAGTATTGAAGCTATAATCACTGACAGCAGTTCATCTATATGTTCAAGCATCGGTGAAGAATAGTGAATGAAGTATTCAAGATTGTAGTAGCAATGAAGACGTTGTCTAAAGTACCAGAAAGGATTACAGTGAAAGTACAGTTGTTTATTGACAATCAGTGTTCGACATGATAAAGTTGTTGCAAGCTTAACAATGTAATCAAGTCTATAATACGAAGACCTGAATTGGGGTTAGTCATCTGTGAACCAGACCAGTTGCACTAGACGTCAACAGCTCGTGAAAGGAATCTGGGTATTATTTATAGAAGAATTGTTAAGTTGATGAACGTACTTGGATTGAACGTTTATCTCTTAAAGTACGAGAAGAGGTGCGCGGGGTATACAGCTAAACTGCTCGAGAGACTGGCGAAGCTCAAAGTTTAATTCATAAATTAAATAAATTTATTTAATGGACTTTAATATAATTTATTTAATAAACTTAAAATGATTTATCTTATAAACTTTAAATAAGTTTATTTTATAAATCTAAATTAGTTTATTTATATAGGTTATATTTAAGTTAATTTTATAAATTAATTTAATTACAATTTAAACTTGAAAAGAAAACAAAAAGAAAAGAAACAAAAAAAAACAAAAAAAAAGAGAAAAGAAAAACAAAATGAAAAGCAAACAAAAAAGAGAAAAGAAAAACAAAAAGAAAAACAAAAAAAAGCGAAAAAGAAAAATCAAAAGAAAAGGAAATGAAGTAAAACAAGGTGACCTTGTTGTGGTCACCAGTCACCTTTGTTAAATAAGTTAAGTAAATGTTCCCCCTCCCCTTGGTCGCGGGTCAACAAAAGAATAACAGGGGTCACGAGTCAGCTTTTATTTCAATAAAAGCCAAATACAAAACAACTATTTCCCCTCGTGCTCGCCAATTGTGTTTTTGGAAAATTAACCAAGTACAAGGATTGTACTAATAAAGCACTGTGATCGCCAGTCATTTTTTTGAATAATTCTAGTACGAAAAGCACCCTTGGTCGCCACAGAACTCTCCTCAACCTCAGCCACTACTTTATTGATTTATTCAATTAATTTGTGTGGTCAATATTTACCCAGACATTTGAATTGAGTATAAAGTCTACACTTTGAAGCAGATTGAAGCAGATGTATGGTTCTAAGTTTTATCTTCTTCTCCGACAAGAGGAGATAAAATTAGCAGTAAAGATTTTCAGAGAAGCTCAAGCTTTTTCTATATCCGTTTAACTTCTCACCGGAGTAACGTTATAATACTCGATTTAATTCTTTATATTCATAGGGGCATTATAATCGTTACCCAGTAATTAAATCCTTAGACAAACAAAAGCTAGATCATTTTATAGGATTTGATTTGTAAATCTTTCTAGAAGATAGGAACTTTGTTGTTCTTAGATTGTAGCCGATTAATTTATTTACCGGAGTGTAGCAACACCCCTCGCGGATTTATATACGAATATATACTTCCCCGAATATCTTGTGTTCCTCATTTTATTACTCCAAACACTATTCACCTCAAGAACACGAAACCACTAACTGAGCACTAAATCTATATCCGCTGAAGATTCGAAAGAATTTTGAATTTAGTGATTATCGTATTCAACCCCCCCTTCTACGATAATTCGGGACCTAACAACACATCAGCAGTTTCCACAATCTTTTTATGATATATATGATTTCTTACTCCAATGTCCAATTATGTATGCTCTCATAAATCCTACTAAGGTGTCATACAAGGTTATAATGCAGGTATAAAATACAGCTCTAGTTAATGAAACAAACACTGCTTTCTCTTTTGAACAGAAGGGACGCATGTATGAAGTTGATGTTGATGTCTTGGTTTAAACATTGAGATTGCCTCAATGTTGATGGTGCTCTTGATAATTATGCAATTGAGCAGCTGTTTGATATGCTCAGAACTCTGAGCTATAAAGGTGAAATCTCAACCATTGGCAAATTGACAAGGACAAAATTGAAGAGAGAATGGAATTTCTTCTTTGACTGCATCAGTAGGTGCTTCTTGAATAAAAAAACAAATTTTGATGCTCTTCCATCTACTTCTCTGAAAATTGGGTACTCTCTCCTTTACTCTGGTAATTTTGACTATGGTAATACTATACTTCAATTCAAAATTGCTAGGATAGCAGATACATCAGGAGTAATAGGGTATACTAGATTTCTTCAACTGATTTTCAATTTTCTATACCCTAATGCTGTATTTGATAATGATGAATTGCTTCATGTGTTTCAAATTTCTGAGAAGACTATCACTGATCACATTAAAAGAGATGAAAAGAATAATTTTTCAGGACCCCTTTTCGTGCCTCGGGAGGTCATGCAATTTCTGTTGAGAAATAAACCTACTCCTTCACAAGTGCCTGCAAATCCTGATGCTGGCACCTCTATAACATTTCCTGATACTGTGGAACAAGACACTACCCATCTTGTTTCTAACCCAAGCATTCCTTCTCCTAAACAGAACTCTAATCCAGCTCCTTAATTAGCCTCCTCTGGTGTCTCCCAAAAGGCATCAGTTGTACCAAAGAAAAGGCTGGTTAAGAAATCTGTTAAATCTGAACAGAGAACTCAACAGGCCTTACTGATTGAGAGTGAGAAGAAAGAATAATGTTTTCCATTCCGGAAAAGAAGGCTGATCATGCAAGATGATTCTAACTTTGATGATCAGATGCCCACTGAGTCAAGAATGAAGATAAAGAAATCAACAGTTGAAATTCCTGATGACTCTGTTGACACAACTGGAACCAAGAAGCCAACTACTGATGCTAGTGCTCTACTCAGAAAGATTCCAGTGATCAAAGAAACTGAAGTGCCCAAGCCAGCTGAAAAGAGTAGCTTGAAGAGAAAAGTTGGAAAAGTAGTTGGGTACATCAGAAAGAAGAACAAGGCTTAGTTCTCTGCTATGGATGTCAGTCCACAAGAACCTCAGTCTCAAAGGGATTTAGCAACTAAGACACATCGAGTCACACAAGAACTATCTTCTCAAAGGGAAGATGCAGACAAAGAGGCTACACAAATCATTATTGATTTTGCTCAAGATGATCTTCTTGCTGAGTCTGAACAACTACTGCAAGAAAAGAAGGCTCATCAGGATGTATTGTCAAAGGTGGATGCAGCTATTAATGATCATATGTTTGAGGATAGTACACAAGAACCTTCACCAATACTTGCTGAAGCAGCTCATATTCCTCAGGCCCCACAAGAACCATCAGTTCAAAGTACTCATGTTGGCCTATTTTATTCTCATGACAAATCAAATCTTGATGCTACAACAAATCCTGATGTTGTTCAACTTTCCACCAAAACAGCTACTACTGATGATTTCTTACCGCTGACTAGCTTGTTAAATCATCCTGATGTGTTGTTTGTTCCTCCACTATCATCACTTCCACTTGAGGACTCACCTTCAGGTATTGCTTATTTTCTTCTGTTGTTCCTCATATTTGTATGATTATAAATAGTCTCTTGTTTTAGGTTACCTCTCTTTATATGACAAGTATACTACTTCTCTCAACCATCTCTAATTTCTTTGCAAAATGTGTGACTGTGCTTTTTTGTGAGACTTTGTGAAAATACTATGAGAGAAAATTAAATTTTTGAGTGGCAGTCTTCTGTACCGGCAAAAGGAGAGGTAGCTTTAAAAAAAGGATTTTATAAGTGTTTCTTTACTTATAAACTTTCTTCTGTGAGAAATATTACTCTTAAAAGTAATATATTGTGTGAGAAGTGATGAGATCACTTGAAAAGAAAAGAGAGATTTAGTTGTTACCTTGTATGTTTTAGGATTTCATCAGGAACAGACACCTATTGCTAAGGATCCTCACAAAGGCAAAGCAATTCTACCTAGCTCTGCAAATTCTTCTGAGGGTCTGTCTAGTTCTGATTTTGATGATGATAGTGATCATGATGATTCTGACACATCTCAGCTTAAGACTGCTATTGATGCATCTAAGACGTCCAATGTTGGTTCTTCTTCATATTTCAATGCAGATCCTTCTTATTACAATGCTGATGCTGAGCATTTTTGAAAGACTGAATGTGATTTTGTATGGAGAGATGCACATACTTCTATCTCCTCTGCTGTTGGTATGCAACATGTTCACAGGTTCTATGATGAACTTCAAAATACTGAACTTAAATTACATCTTAAGGCCTCTACCATTTCTGTGAAAGGAATTCATTCTGAGCTTGATGATATGAAGAAATCCCATACTAGTTTAAAGAACAAAATTGATGCATTTATGATTGATCCACTTTTTTCAGCTGAACTCATAAGTGTGAAAAATGCTGTTAAAGCTGTGGTTCAATCTCAACAAAGCATGGATTCTCGATTTTCTTCCTTGGAAGATAAAGTATCTTCTATGGCTGATAAACTGGATGCTATGCTTTCTCTTCTTTCAAATACTGATGCCAAAAGGGGGAGAAGATAGCTGTCACAAAATGTACGCCTGACTCTATTCATTTGAAAGATAAAGATACTGATGGTGATGGTGATAAAAATCCTGTTGCAAATATTCCAATTGCTCCTACTTCTCAACAACCTCAATAATCTAAAAGATCTGTTTCTTTAGGACAAGGGAAGTCTACTGGTGCTCATAAAGCTAAGCACAAGACTAATGATGGTGCTCCTGAAACTTGTGATGTTACAATCTCTAACTTAGCAGATGTTAAAGGGTTATTCTTTCATTACAAACACAAGGAAACAGGTGAAGAGATTATTCTATACTACAAAGATAAAAGGTTTGAGCAAAAGAATGCTAGGAGTGCTCTTGGATTGATAACTGAAGAATTTCCCGGTCTAACAACTGAAGAAGCAGTTATGCAACAGAAGGAGTTAATGGCTCAAATTGAAGCTGAAGCCAACACCTCTAAAGGAAGAGGAAAAATAGGTGGAAGATCTAAAAGAGCTAGAGGAAGAAGAGGAAGATGAAGGATTTCTAAACCAAGTCAAATGCTTGTATTTGATTCTACATTTCTGGATGTCCTATCCAGAGAAGGTTTTGTTCCTGTACAAGGACATGAATTAGAAGAAGAACTTCAGAATACTGATGAGATGATTGTTTAAAGGAAGAAGAAATCAACCGCTAACATTGCTCAAGTTGATATAACTAATGCAAATGTATCTCTTAAAGCAGACACAAATCCTGAGGAAAAAGCAGATCCTGATGCTGTGAACCTGATAGTTGATTTTGACACGGATGAAAAAGTGATCAAAGCGTTGGATAGTCAATTCTTACTACAGTAGTTGCTTCTCATAATTCAGAGGTTGATGAACAAGACATAATAGACAGAAGGAAAGCTGATCAAGCATACAATGACTATGTGCAAAGAATTTTAAATTCGAGGAGAGAGCTATGGAATAAACAAAAGGAAAGATTTATGATTTATCTACAGGCTATGCTCCTCTCAGCAAGAAGGATAAAATATGAAAGATGTTTATTCATTTAATTATCCTAAAGGGTTCAAGCATATTGAATTTGTGTCAGCAGGACTAAGGGATCCTATTTCAAAACCGAAAGATGTTGACAAGTCCATCAAGAAACCTTTTTGGGTGGAACATAATGAAAAGCTAAAGCTTATCAAAACTCGAACTAGAGGAGGTATTGCTCATTCTGGAATGGAAACTCTGAGGTCTGATTTACTGGACACAAATATTCTGACTGACAATCTTGGTGAAAAAGTTACTCCTTCACATCTTGAGAATGTTGAAGCTGTAAAGATTGTATATAGAAAGATAAATCTTGATGATGTCAGAATGGAGATTTTGTACTTTTTGAAAGATGGTAAAGTAAAGAGTTTTACCTTGCAGTAATTCTTGATGAAGACTGTGACAAAATTGAAATATATTCATTATCTTCTTAGAGTTGAGGAAAGTGTCACCAGAAATTGGTCTTCTATGATACTTGAAGTGATCAAAAGAAGAGTCATGACCAAGGATGACAAATACGATGGTGATTATGTACCTATGTACAAAACTTATACTGGTTAAGAAATGAAGATGTAAAAGGGAGCTGCAGTTCTAAAAGTTTTTCTCAACAATCCTCAGTTATATTTCAGTCCTGATCATGAAGATGTTAGTTTAAGCTTTATGCTGATTGGTGATCTTCAAATAACTAAAAGATCAATTTCTAAACTAAGATCAGCCATTTATCATCTTGGAGAATATATTGAAAGGAAGAGAGAGTTGAAGAAAAAGCTTGTTAAAGTCCTTCAAGACAAGGAGGAAGAAAGGTTGAATAACTTTCTGGAAATAACTATCAGTTTTCTTAGGATAATGAAGTAAGCTTTACTCCTTGTACATTTTTTAATTGGTTTTGGAATCATTGAGAATGGAATTGGTGCTTCATTACATAAGCATAAATTGAGGGAGATTGTTACGTGCTGATTCTCAATGATCAGAAGAAGCTCAGGATATGACCGTGTTTAGATGTCATCAGTATTTGATGTGTCGTCAGGATTTGATGCATCATAGTATTTACATGTCATCAGCATCCGAAGGTAGTCTGTTATGAAGATTGATTATGTTCCTTATTTTGAGGGATATATATCTGTTATATTTTGAATGATAGGACTTTGTGTAATCAGTTAAAGATATATATCATTTTCTATTAGTATTTGATAATGCATATCATAGATTGATTTGTAGCAGCTGTGTAATATATAAACACAGTTTAGGTCATCACATAGTGATTAACTCGAGTATTATACGACCTAGAAGCTCTCAAGAACATCAGTATTTCTTGAGAGAGTTTATAACAGTTTTTATCAGAATATAAAGAACTGTTATATTTTTATACCTGTTCGAAACATCTATACAAATGTATCCAACCCCCCTTAAACAATTGTATTACTACTGGGCAACATTCTTTTTCGATTTTAAGAACTACTCTATCTCAAATATATAACAGTGTTTGATTAAGCAAAAGTGCGGAATGAAAATATTGATGTAATCAAACACAAAGTAATTAAACGCAAGTATTTAAAAACTTTCTGGTTGATTGAACTTTTCCACCAGAGATATATATAAGATTGAGAACTCTGTGATACAAGGTTTGTACACAGCTGCTTACAAGTATAATTACAAGGAACAGAGAAATTCTTCACAGATACAACTTTTTCTATTTCTCTTGTTGATTGCTTTATTTACTACTAGCTACTCTTGGTTTATATATTACCAAGATACAAGTGAATAAGAAAAACTAATAAAACAAAACGTGTCTTTGTCTAATCACATGCATCTTCATTTCTCCATCCAGTATCTTTGATTTTATTCAAGTAAGCATGAAAATGGAAATGCTTCTTTTTTCTGTAAAATAAGTATATAGGCTGCCACATTCCATTTGCATATAATCAACCCATGTGACTATCAAGTCACTATCAACTGCAATTTGAAAATTGAACATCTGTTTAACTTCATTGGATCATCCGTTGAAGCTGTGTTGGATCATCCGTTCAAACTTCATTAGATCATCCATTGAATGTGACTTGGATCATCCGTTGAAACCTTGTAGAATTATCCGTTGAAAGTCATCCATAACAGTTAACTCCATTTCACTTATGCAAAATTATAAGGCATCTAATATATACAATTGGCCAACTTATTTTGCATATCAATCTAATAGTCAACATGACTTTGAATATCCTACAACTTCTAGATCTCTAAGGTATTGTAATATGCAGAAATGTGTTACAAAACTTATTAAGACATAAGCTACCCTCTCAACGGATGTTAAAGTAAATCATCCGTTGAGAGCTATAGAAACACTAAATTAAATCTACTAAGGTGTTTTGGTGAAATTATCATCAAGTCTATGACATATTCCTAATAATCTCCCCCAATTTATGTCTACTAGAACTGTAGGCATAAATTAAGAGAAACTTAATGATAAAAAAACACCTTATAAATACAGACTGCTTAATAGTAGATAAAAATGATAAGTGCTGCAATTTATTAAAAATTATACAGAGGAAGGTTCATAGAAATATCATAAGCCATTTTCAAGGTGCTCCTTTAGACTGAGCAAATTTATCTTATTTCCTTGAATGTCTAGTCTTCTTTCCCAGTTTCTCATTGTTCTCTTTAATATGGTGTTGAGATTTCCTGTAGAATTCAGATTCATCTTCATTAGTATGATCTAGCATCTTTTGAATCTTCATGAGAGTTTCAATTCTTGAAATCTTTAGCTGATCTTCTAATCTGAAGAATCTTCTGGTGTTCTTCTCATCCTTGAACTCCATCATCCAGTATGGCCTCAAATGCACTCTATCTCCATTTAGGGAATAGTTAAGACTCTTGGGAGTGCATTTGGGTCTCTCTAGCTATTTCTTATCTTCTCAATTTTGTTCAGTATCTCCCTTTTGGCAACAATATTAAACCCAAAGTTCTTCTTTATGAGGAGAATATCTTCACTAAGACAAAATAGCCTTCATTGAGAATTCTGTGAAGAGGCCAAGCTAGCACTTTTGCACCCTTGTACCTGAATACCAACCTCTCTAGAAGCTTCTTGTGAGCATCAATAGCTCTTACTTCATCTAGCTCATCTAGATAGAGATTGAGGTCTGAATACTCCTTGATGTCACAGATGTAGAGTTGATCTCCCTTGTTGACAGTTGGTTTAAGTTTGGCTAAGGCTTTGGATTGAAGTCTGACAGGTTTGGCTTGTTTGACTACTCTTTTCTTTGTTTTCCTTGGTTTGGTTGGGATTGGGATGTTTAGATCAGGGATTGGTAGGCTTTCCCAATCTATATTTTCATCCTTGGGAATTATGGGTTCACCATGGAAATTTATATCAGAATAAACCTTGAATTCAACCTGCTCCATTATGGGCATGGTTGGTTGACTTGTAGTGGTAGATTGGGTTGACATGTACTCTTCCTTTTCTTCATCAAAATACAGCTTCCTCTTTTCTCTAAATTTCTGTCTTGGTACATTTATCTGCTTTGGTTCCTCTTGCTTTTCTTCATTCACAGACTTAGCTATCACAGTAGGCATTTCAATTTCTGCGGTTGCAGGCTTCTTAGCTTGGTTCTTGGAATCTAAGGCAGCTTGCCTTTCTATTTTTTGAGCCTCACATTTTCTTCTTTCTTAGCTTCTGCAAATTATGGATGTCTAGCCATCACACAGATCAATTTGCCATGCCTGTAGACTTTAACAATTCTTTTCTTCAAGACTGAGTCTCTTAGATCTTTGTGATAAGCAATAGATCTACCAAACAGCTTCTCTTCATTAGGCTTGGGAGTTGCATAGATTAGGTCCAATGGATTTTTGCTTGAATTCTTTGAGTAGTTTTTATTTGGCTGTAAAATCACATTGGCATGTAGAATTCTTCTTGCTGAGGGTTGACCTTTTTCCAATTCCCTAAGCTCATTTCATTGATTGAAATTGGTCTCAATTGAGTAAAGTGTTTACTAATTTATTAGGTTTTGCAATTGGACCATAATTCTTCTCAATCTTCTCATCAATCTTTTTGCATTTCTCTTTCGACTCTAGTTCAGCTGCTGCTATCTGTATCAGGTCAATGCTGTCTATCATTGGTGGCTTTGTGAAGGTAATTTCTGGAACAATCACCTTACTGACTTAAATATGCACATTCCCCCTTACTAACGGGAATGATTGCATTATTCTCCCCCTTTTTGTTAACATCAAGTTGAGCATGATTTGAGGTTTTTGCAGCCACCAATTACTGTAGCAGACTTATCTGAGCTTGCTGATTTGCAAGTATCTTGGCCATTGATTTCTTCACATTTGTGAGTCTTGAATCCATGGCCTTAACTTTTCTATTCAAATCAGCTTCCCTTATTAGTTGCTGGACTATTTCTAGCATGGTTGCTTCTGTAAGCTTAGCATCCAATTTCTTGTAGAGATCCTCCTTGACTTGAGACAAATCATGTTTCAGTATATCCATACTTTGATGATGCTAAAGAGCTTGAATTCTATACAACTGTAGAGACTCCAGATGGGTTTAAAGAAGTGTATTGGTACTGGTGTTGTTGGTGTCTGAATGGCAGTTTGAGTTTCATGAACTAACTTGAACAAGATGGACTTAAAATGATGAAGATTGCATTCTTTGGAAAACATCCATTATGGAGTTTCAATCTCTCCCCTATGTTCATGCCTATGTCTTCATGAGCCTCTCCAAGAAATCACCACCAAAAGAATCACTAGAGGCTGCAACATTATACTCAAAATCCTCACCCGTTGTGGAAGAAAGTGAGTTGATTGCCTCTTTGGCCCTTAGGATGAAAGCTGTTGTATGCACCAAGTTCATTGTCGTCTCAGCAGCCTCATTGTCCTCCTCAGCGAAAACTTGATAAACTTGAACAGGGTGAGTAAATGCCTCAGCTTCATAAGAAACAGAGTTTAAGACAGCTTGATATTCTTGCTGAAATAATTGCTTCTTTTTAGCCTCATTGACATCCCTTAACTCACTAACAATGGGCTCTTCCCATTCTTCATTTGTACCTACATTTCTCTCATTTTCTCTCTTTTGTTGTATTAAGGGCTCCCCTTGGCTTCTCACCCTCACACCCTCACCTTCACCATCTAAGGTGGGACTCCTCTCATTCTCTTTTGCCAAGCTGGAAGAAATAGTTTGCATTTGTTCACCCTTTCCTCTCCTTTTTTCCTGAAAGCAACTCAGCCTCTCACTCCGTTCACTCCCTTCCTTTAATCCTAATAGTGATTGTACAACTACTATATCATTTGCACTTGTAACATTTTTGGAAATTTAAAGTGGTTGTAGTGACTTTCAACGGATGAGTAACATCCGTCGAAGTAGGATTTGAGAAATTCAATGGATAATTGTTGTTAAGCACATCCGTCGAGATACAATCACTAGTCGACGGATGAACAATATCCTTTAAAATAGTTGAAATAAATGAGTTTGGAGTTCAAAATTATTGTAGAATCTGTGGTGATTGATTTCAGATTGTCCACAAATATCTTAGTATTTTCAGAAAGAAATGGCAAGTGATCCAATAAATCATCTAAAAGATGATGCCCACTTGCTTGATATTTTGGCTCCTCCAAGAGAGTTAAAGTTAGAGAATCAGGAAATGATGTGTGAATCATATCCACATCCAAAGAGTTAGTGGGTGAGTTTTGTGCGTGAGGTGCTTCTATAGTAATAGATTTTGGCTATGACTCCACATTTATTGGAGCCCCATCAATCTGAATTTGAGAATGTGCTATAACTGATTCTTTGACTGCAGTTTGCACAGTGTGTGCACCCTATGTATCCCCAATATGTTTAAATTTCTTCTTTCTTACGTAAGTTTGAGGTTGGTATGTGTCCCTAACCCTTTTGTCCTGTGCTATTGGCTGAGAGCTTTGTTCAATAGTCATATCCTTTTGGGAGGATGCAACTAGTAATGGGCTTGATTTCTTATTAATCACTAATTTCTTTGGAAACTGTAGTGTGGCTAGGCTTGGTTACACACACCTCTCTCTCCTCATTCTTAGGGCTTCGCTGATGTTCACCCTGTCCCTCACCAGCCTCACTTCCCTTCACACTCCCCTCTATAGTTTTGGTAGTTTTTGAAACTAGTCCCTTTTGAGAGGAACTAGAGTGGGGTCTTTGAGACTTGGATTTAGAAACTTTTATTTTAGTGGCTTGGGTAGGCATCTGTTGGATCAAACTCACAGATTCCATAGCCACACTTGTCTGCGAAGAAGTTTGTGGTAGAGAAGTAGTGGAGACAGTGGAACTTACCTCACTTACCTGAGGCCCCTCCATGTTTGGCAAGTAGAGAGGAACCTCACTGAGATTATTTTCCATGTTCAAATCAGCAATAACTCTCCTCTCTTGTACCCAACAATCTAACTTGTTTGTTGGGTTCTCAATAGGAAGATCTTTAGAAACATGGTTAGCCAACATCATAAACAATCTAGCATAATAGATGTTTTTATTTCTTTTCTTAATATCTCCTAATTTATAACCTAACTCATACAAGACAGACTCACTAAAATTATAATACTTATCAATAAGTAGCATATAGAGCATGTTAACAAGTGAGTAAGTCACAACATCAAAGTTGCTTATTTTACCCGAAAACACTTTAACGAATTAATCACAGAGAAAGCTCCATTCCTTTCTAAGGCCTTTCCTCCTAACCTCACCTAGCTTGGTGAGGTTAAAAGAATAGCCTATAGAAGTGAGCATGTCACTTAAATCTGTGTCTATGCGTGGATCAAGTGTGTTATTATCAGGTAATTGCAAATATGCTTGAATTTTATCACTATTTATGCAGTAACTATTACCTTTCAGAGAGAATGGCAATAGTTTTATCCTTTGAGTTGTACACTGCTGTGGTTGTTAGGAACAAAACACATGCTAATAATTCACACAAGTATACACGTTCGCAAGTAATATAGAATAATTTCTAGTTCATTCCCATAGAAATTCAGACTAATTATGTTCAATTAACACTTACTCACCAATATATGATTACTTCTCAATGTCAAGACAATAACACTTAAATTTGATTAACTAATTATTAACTACAATTAACTATGAGAATTAAACACTTAATTGGTACTTGAATTAACAATATTAAACACACATGAGATCATAACTTCATTACTACTTCCTTCAATAGTTATCATTATTACCCTTAGCATGAAACGGTGATGATATTAATCGAACAACACGAAACTGATAAAAGCCAACTTTCGTTGTACTAATACCATTCTACCAAACATCCACAATTAAGATAGAAGTTGAATAGGCATCAATTATGTTGAGACCCTATATGTCTACAGAATTTGACAACATAACGATTTAAGCACAAGTTATTCTTTATAATTACACAGGGCAAGTAAAACGGTTAGAGTTACCCACTATTCATGCATACATATACATGAACCTATACTAGCATGGTAAGTTCTAAACCTCAAGATCCAGCATCACTTCATAAGAGATTAACAGACTATCTTATATTTTCGCGATGCACATAAGATGAATAAGCGCAACCTATGCTAGATATCATACAATCATCACACACTAAGGTATTAAACAACTAACTAAATAAATCCATAGTAAATCCGTTACGACCCCATGATCACGATTAGCCCATGACAGAACTCATCATCACCATGGGTTAATATGAAAACATGATGATAACACACAATATAAACTAATAAAAATACTTATTAAAACCACAGTACGTCACAAGAGTAATAAGGTTCAAAGTAAAGAAAACTAGCATCCACTGATACAACGAATAAAAGAATCACAAGAAAATATATGCTTCATCTTCTTCATTGCGATGTGCTAACACGGTCTTCATCCTTCTCTCCTTGCTCCTTGCTTGATACCACGCTTCTGTGAAACGTCTCTGAAAACTACTTATATAGAAGCCCACAAGAACCAGCCGTCTCAGAAGTCCAACAAAATAAGGATTATAAAAAATCAGTATTTAAAATTCTCGACCTAAGCGGCCGCCCAGCATTCCTGAGCGGGCGCCCAAGCTCCTGAGCAGCCGCCCAACATTCCTGAGCGGGCGCCCAGCAGGCTACTGGAAAATTTCTCATTCTGCTCCCGATTTCTGCTGCGTTCTGCTCCTAACTTCCCATAACCAATGCCAAGCACTTCCCTAGGCTTATTTCTGATGAATTCTTCCAACATACGCAAGTTATACCCTGAAATGCAAAAACACAAGAAAAACTGTAATAACCCCAATTTTTGGAAATTTTTGAAACCCTTATGAATAGTGATTTTGCAGATTATGCTGAATGAGAAAACTTTTCATGCCACACTATGTAGGGGTTCTGGTATGGATATTCTGAGATTTTATTAGTACTCTATATGGTATATAAGTGTATGTAAAGATCGTCAGAATCCAATTCGGAACACTTTGATTTTTCCCGGAAATCCACTAGATACGGAAAGAATTGAGTATAAGGTAACAGGATAAAAAGGATTTAAATTAAAGGATTATAAGAGAGGGTCATAAAAGGAATATAATATATTGAGAAAGGTTAAGGGAACCTAAGTAATAAGATCCCGGGTATGATCCCTCAAACGATAAACGAAAACGAAAGTTAAGCGAACCGTATAACAGATCAGCGATCATTAGGCAAATAATTAGAAGCTAATCAAAGAGATTAGTGGGGATGATGTTATCCAACCAATAGAAAGAGGACAAAGGAGGGATGATGACATCACAAAGTAATGCAAGCATGACATAAGAAGGAAGGAAATGTGGTGGAATATTAACCACACAAAACCAAGGTTAATTTGGTAATTAACCTAAAACAAATCAAATAAGCAACCAACCAAAACAAATCAAAACAAAAACACAAAACAGTTCATCTTCTCCAAGCTTTACTCTCGGCTTTTTACTATTTCAAAGAAAAGAATTTTCAAAATCCAAGTTCAAGGC
This sequence comes from Apium graveolens, assembly GCF_009905375.1. Classification (NCBI taxonomy): domain Eukaryota; kingdom Viridiplantae; phylum Streptophyta; class Magnoliopsida; order Apiales; family Apiaceae; genus Apium; species Apium graveolens. The sequence continues at coordinate 56,673 of NW_027417383.1, forward strand.
TTCCTAAATTGGTAAGATAATTCCCTAGTATTCCTTATGCATAGTTATGGCTATTCTATGAGTTTAAGCCTCCAAATCATTCACAATCTTCTTCAAGAAATCAATGAAGAAGACAATGAATAGTGACTTCAAGAATTTTAACTTGATTTTCTTGTTTTTCCTTTAAGATCCAAGCATCCCTAAGTCATCTCAAGGCTTCTTAAGGCTTCCTATCTACTCACACCACTTCAAGGAAGCTATATCATCTCCAAACCCTAGCTTTACTTTTTTAAATAGGATGATTTTAGTTGTTATGGTGATATAGTAGCTTAATGCTTGTTGGTTTAGAATTTGGGTTGGAGTGGTAGTGAAATGGATGGTGAATCTTGTTGTTTTGGTTAAAAAAAACTTAGGTATAGTTAAATTCAAGCTTAAGCATAAGTATAAATGTTAATATTGAATTGATTGGGGCTTTTATGATGTGGTATGGATGGAGTTTGGATTGGGATGTGATTGTGGCTTGATTATGGGTTGAATTTGAAGGGTATAAAATTGGGAAATCGCGTAAACATAGCCGTCGTAATGTCCGATTTACTTTAGACTGCTTTTGTTCATAACATTTGGACCCGAGAACTCCCTGCTAGATTATGACCATTGCCATATTTTCATGTTACGAGCTTCGTTTTGATATGTAGTTCGTTTGATTCCGATGTACGGTTTAGAAGAAACGACCGTTTTAAGTAACGGCGTTTCGCGAACGAAACTTTTCCCCTCGCCTTACTTTGAAACATAGGTTAAAGACCAAAAAGGGTTAATTAGTGTATGAAACAATTATGGTAAGAGTGTTAGGCAGTTGGTAAGACACTCGCGAAGGAATCGCCTTAAAACTTGTAATGGTTAAATTATAAAAAATGGTGGAGCCGAGGGTACTCGAGTGACTTAAGAGAATCAGTAAGCGCAAAGCGAGCGTTAGAGTCTAAGGTAGTTAGAGTATAGATTTACAAGTGACTTTGGTTTAATTCCAACTTACTTGTTGTTTATAAGTTACCAGACTCGTCCCGAGCCTTTTATCACCCCCAGTCGCTCAGGCAAGTTTTCTACCCGTTATACTGTTGTTGTGATGTATATATGTATATGCATTATCTTGTGATAGATGCATGTTGGTTAATTAGCAAATTTTGCGATATATTGAAGCATGCTGATATGGTATATATATGCATGCCTGTTTCGTATTCTTGCCATATATATCTGTTGGTTCAGTTGATAATACCTATGCTAGATAATAGCGGTAATTTGCATATAACCTTAGTATAGGGACCCAAAGGTGAAAACATTTTCTAAAACCGGGAGTCGAGGATCCCGAGTAGATTGTATATATATATATTTATATATATATGGTTATAGTTTTCAAAACTATTAATCGAATAAGGTTTATTCGATAACTTTAGTTTATTAATGAATATTATCTTGAATATTCATTCGAGGACTTATGACTCCTTTATATTATTTATTGAATATTACTTGGATATTCATTTGAGGATGTATGACTCCTTTATTTTATTTAATGAATATTATTTATAATATTCATTCGAGGTATTATGACTCAGCTTATTATTTAATGAATATTATTTCGAATATTCATTCGAGGGCTTATGACTCAGCTTATTTTATTTATTGAATATTATTTGAATATTCATTTGAGGATCTATGACTCCGATTATTTGCTGAGATATATTCTTTATTTTATTAAAGAATAAGGTGTCGATAATCAAACTCACTTTTGATTATTCAAATTAAGATAGTACTTTCGTATAGGTATATCTTTGGTTATTTAATATTCATTTCAAGTATAAGTTTTAAAACTTCTACTTCAATTATTTTTATAAAGATTATTCTTTATGGAAATATTATTTAAATAATAATATTCAGATATTTTCTAATATATTGGGACTGATTTATTTTGTTAAATCAGCATCACTCCAAACATTCTTAAAAATGTTTTGCGAGTCTTCGAAATAATTTTAAAAGTTAGAGCGGATCCCAAAAACTCATTTTTATATTTAAGATCCTCCTTTCGAAGGGGATTTAAATACTCGCTCAAAACCTGAGGGATCCGGCTCTGTGGTGTGTTTTATATTCGCAACAAGGTTGCTGTCTTGATAAAAGAGTTTTTGATTACTTACCCAATACTCGGGAAGTAAAATTCTTGGAACAAGTTAATCCATTAACAGGCATCGCCTGGGAAATATTGGTGAGTTTTCCTTTCCAACTAGATACGACTTCTTGGTGGAGCCGTATCAACAAGTTTCTACTTGGGGAAAGTGGGGACGAGCTTTACGTTTCAGAGTCATGGATTTCATCTGAACTAGGAGTGGCGTAAGTGGTCGAGTGGCGCCGACCCAGCCTTATTATATTGGCCCAAATGGCCTGGAAGTTCCACTAAGGTGGTCCATTCCTTAGGAGTTCAGTGTTCGGTTGACAAGTAAATCCGACAGGTTCTCCTCTACATGTAGAAAATGGTGGGGTTGCACTACTACGACTGATCATCGTAAGTGGTCTTCCTGGCGCGGCAAACTCCCGTAATTAGTTCATCATCCAATTGGATATTTCTACAACACTACCCAGAGCACTTCGATAGAAAGGCTACGGTTGGGCGATTGTTGAGTGTTGGCAGGGTCAAGTTTTTAAAATGATGTTTGCATCAAATGAAGTATCTAATAACTTCATTTTATTTTGATGATATTTTAAAGGTTGAATCTATTCAAGTATTATCTTGTAGTCTCATCTATGTGATGAACTTTTGAACTAATTATAACTTGAACGGTGGTAGTTCAAGAAGTATTTGGAAAAGATATAAGTATATTGGAGTATCTTGTAACTTTATCTTTTAAACTTATATCTAGTAAATGATTATCTTATGCATGACAAAGATTTTCAGAGTAATGTTGAGACAAGGTTAGATATATGAGATCACTTTGCAACGGTATTTTTATACAGTTATACACTGGAACTCTGTGTGTATTATGCATGGAAGAGGACTTCCAATATTTTGAAAAGTATATATGTATATATATATACTGAATATTTTGTGACTTCATCGCATTAAGATATCAACTTGGTTCATTTCTTTTGACCAAGACTTTCATGAGTACTATGAGAAGGCTCATATATTGTTAATCATTATACATATTATTTTTGGTGGGCTTGCTGCTCACCCTTGCTTTCTTCTTTCATCACACAACATCAGATAGATAAGATGAACAGGACCAAGCTCCCAATTCGCAAGCGGATAGGAAACGTTCCGCAGCTTTCTGGAAGCGTTGAGGCCGCTGTAGCTGAGGTAGAAATTACCAATAGGCTAAGTTTTCAACTAATGATGTACCAGACTTATGTATATTATGAGTTGTAATAATGGCAGAGAAATGTAAATTTATTCAGAAACCTGTTTAAGGTGTATTGGCATGTAATTGTGGAATAAAACGACTTGTGATTTTTTTGGATGATCATCTCTGAGACTATAACTTATGGTGTGTGTGTTGATTGTGGGGTCACAGTACAGAGTAGTTGATTAATTATTAAGATTGGGTGTTATTAAGGGAAATGGAACTCGTGACAATCCGAATCCCCGACCCCGGATTTGGGGGTGTTACAGAAGTGGTATAAGAGCTAAGCGTTATAAACCTCAGAGATGATGTGACGTTAAGATAATAACTAAGATAATAAGAACTCTTGCCAAGTTCATAGTCGGGCTACCTAACGTAGTACTGACAGTTAAAACCCTTATGGGAACCCTTATAAATATCGTGATAGAAGAGTAGTTTGTTATCGTATATGGTAGCGGGACTCCGAACCCTGAGGTTGAGGAGCAACAACGCGATGATGTTTTATTACTAATTGGAGATCGGATTGTGGATTCGATAGAGCGTCCTAACACAGGACCGGATGATGTTCATATTGAGGATGTAGCGGTTGAGGATGTTGTCCTAGAAGGGATTGTTGCTGAGGAGGATCCCGTGAAGGATCCTGACAAGAATGAATAAAGGACCACTGAGGAATTGATGACCATGGTTAGGGCAACTCCCAGAGGTAGGATTGGCCGGTCACTACCAGAGGTTCGTTCAAGTTTGTAAAGATAGTAGCCCCTTTAACGCGGCTTACTCGTAAGACTGAGAAGTTCGAATGGACAGAGAAATGCGAGAACAACTTTTAAGAACCGAAGCAAAGGTTGGTGACGTTCCCTATGTTGGCGTTGCCGGATGGAAAATGAGATTTTGTGAAGTGTAGTGACGCTTCACATTAGGAATTAGGGTGCTTCTTATACAGCACAACAAGGTAATCGCGTACGCGTCAAGACAATTAAGGGAATATAAAATTCGATATCCCCACCCATGAGCTTGGGCTCGTGGCAATAGTTTTTCCTTAAAGATTGGAGGCACTACTTGTATGGAGAGAAGTGCAAGATTTACACAAACCATAGGAGCTCTAGTACATTTTTACGTAGAAAGAGCTCAACATACGCCAGAGGAGGCGGTTAGAGCTAATCAAGAATTATGATTGGGAGATTCTTTATCATTCGGGGAAAGCCAATGTGGTGGCCGATGCCCTTAGTAAAAAGGAGAGACCCAAGATGATAATGTCTTTGGGATAGTTTATAAGAGATTTTGAGAAAATGGAAATAGAAGTGAAGGGAACCGGAGCCGGTACCGAAAAGCTGTTTGAGATTGCAATACAGACCGAATTTTTGGAAAAGAACATATTGTGCCAGAAAAAGTGATGAATGAAGGTAGAGAGCCAACAATTAGATAAAAGATTAATACCGAGAAAAATGATAAGGGAATAATGAGGTATTCCTACAGAATTTGAGTTCCAAACGTTCAAGAGCTTAAAGATGAAATCTTAGATGAAAGCTAGTTTGAGGAATAAGATTTAGAGCAAACCCTGAACGTGATAGTCAGGGAGGTCGCCATCAAGATAGAAGGAACCCATAACATAATGAAGTGGAAAATGAGGATTTTAACGTATAAGATAACCCCAAGTATGGGAGAAGGATGAAACATTTCATACTAAGGAAACAGAAAGTCGAGTAAGGAAAGGAGACCCGGGACGGTACTCCTATATGGAAATTCATGGACCTGTCTAGACAGAACTTAGACTATTATCCCCAACCACCACCTTGAGGAAACAATGCGGTGAGAAATTCTTTCAGGACCTTTAAGTCGCTAAGCTCTCAGAGTTCCAAGGAACAAGCTGACCCAGTAGAGGCAAGAGCCTGGCTAAAGGAAATACAGGAATCATTTGAGATTCTAAATGATTGACGAATCACAAAAGACTATTTTTGTCACTTACCCTCCTAAGAGAGAGGCCACCCGCTGGTGAAAGGCCAAGGAAGGCACGGAGCAAGAGATTATAATAAACTGATTTAAGTTCAGACAATTATTTTCGGGAAAGTACTTCCCAAGGTTATGGAGGTAGTGTAAAAACTTTGGAGCTATAACAAAACGGATGAGTATGATGAATTATGAATCTAAGTTGTAAAAGTTATCAAGATTCGTTCTGAGGACACGAATCCAGAATGACGGGATATTTGAAATCAATTCTTATGTTGTGTTGGTTCATGAAATAATGATAAGAGAAAGGAAAATAAAAAGAAACTGAAGTGGAAAGGAATATAAAAGCAATAGAGTTTGAGGAATGATAAGGAAGTTGGGTATGAGGAAACCCTAAAGACTCGTAGCAATAGAAATAGAAAAGTATGTAATCGTCAGGATGAGGGTGATTCACCATGAGTTAAATTGATGGTTGAAGGCATAAGAGATAAATATATTTTATCCCCTGTAAGTTTGGGAGGATTTGAGGAAACCGTGAGATAGTTCGAAGGATAAATATTGAGACGCGGATAGACGGAGGAGACAAGGAAGTAAGAAATTAGGAAAATTGGATGAAGGAAGTGACCTTCAAGAATGTGAAGTGTAAGACCGGTGCCTGACTACCCAGGAAGGGAGACGCCAGGTATGAAAGAGATCCCAACATTGAGATGACTATTGAGATAAACAAAAAAGGTAAATAAGGATTTATTAAGAAGAAGTTCACGTTGAACACGACCAATATCTTCCAGATCATCCATGTGATCATTACCAAATCAGGAAAAGAAAGCGAATAACCATTTTTATCTTTGGAGGCCATGTGGATTGACCTTAACTTGATAAGGATGCTATTGTGAATTCGGTATAGACTATCGAGGGTGGAAATAATGAATAAGATACCCTTATCAAGGGATAGATGACTTTATTTATCCATGGAAGGATGCTTGACCTTTTTAAAGGTGGAATTAAGGATAGAACAATGGGTAACTTAAACGAATCCTAGGGGAATGCTAAAGGTGGCATTTTCACCCTTAATAGGGATAATATGAGTTTTGACAGTAGGAATTGGAAAGGATTAAGGTAATAATAACCTTTAAGGATCAGTGGAGAGAAATTTTCAGAAGTATATAGACAATGGTTCTAGTATTAGTAAATGGTATTTTGATATGCCTGTATATAGGGAATACAGGAGGAACGATTGAAGGATAACCTTAGAGGTTTTACAAGGAGAAAGGAAATATTCGAAATTCTCAAGAATAAAATGTTGATAAAGGAAATATGACATAATTATAATGATGCCAAGTGGGGCACGTGTTAAACCACGAGAAAGTATGGATCGAACCAGTAAAGGTCGAAATTGTTCAGGGCAATTAGGACCTAAGATAAAAGATGTTCTAAGTATGATTGAGAGTCAGTCGTGACAGTGATTAACCTCTAAAGATTGAGGCAATAACTTATGGAAAAATGGTGATATTTTTTTTATTTACTCATCAGATATTAAAGAAAAGCATTTTCACATAAGCTGTGATTGAAATAAGGTAGAAAATTTATTTGGAGGTGGTTAAAATGACATTGACTGTAAGGAAATTTTACTATCAGGAAAGGCCAAAGAGGTGGCCGACACTTTAAAGGTAAGAGGATAATTATAGGCGCTTGTGCCAAAGGAATACAGTGATGATGGTTAAAGCTATGAAGGTTGTATTATGGTTTGGAAGATTGACATTCCTTCTGATGACTGTGCAATACCCAACCGTAATAGTAGTTGGTAAAGGTTTAATTCGTGTAATCGCCATGAGCGGGCTATCTATCTCAGGAGATACTATCTTGAGAATGAGCCTGGACCATGTTTCAAAAAAAAGGACTAAACAAACCTTTGAGTTAAGTCTTCTATTGAAGGCATATGATTAAGAATGGTATTAACCTGCTATCGTTGCTTTGATTGAAACTCTTCTGCAATTTTATCTGCTTCATGTCATGAATGTACATCTGGATCTGAGTGTTCTTCATAATTATGATTGGTGGTTATGTTAACTCCTTAGAAGTATTCTATACGACAATATGGACTCCGTATGGTTAGATATTAAGATTTCATGGAAAGTGAATGATGACAGTAGGTCAGTGGTGGACCATAGTAAGGCAGCAATGATTCTGCGAGTAATGAGTTGATTACAACCATGAGAGTTGTATTGGAATGGATGTTGAGATTAAGTACCACTAATCGGGTCGTGGTAGTGTATAAATTATCATTGATAGACTAATTAAGTAGAGTATCTACCTATTGAATATTTATTCCTTCTTATCAATAGAGAGTCGTATTACTATACGAGGAAGGTTGCGATGCAAGCATAGAATTCTAGTAACGATGATGTCTAGAATGAGATCCCAGATTCGATTTTCAATGTCGAGGGAGTTTCAAAGGTGATTGTGTATAAGCTCGAGGAAGAGCATGGGTCCATAGAATGATGGACGGAATAGAAAAATATTTAGCATGTGAAATACGATGCTATAATACTTGATGTTGATATAAATACATATATGTTTTGTTCTCCTATGACAAACCTCTATAGTTCAGAGGTAGATTCCAAGCCAGATATTTTATGGCAATATTTTTTTACATATATACAATTCTCTTCAGTTCGTTCTTTTCTCTTCTTTTCATTTCATGTAAGCTGAGAAGAACAACCCTTCCAGAAGGGGAGGTATTGCCGAATGACTATCTATCTTTGTGATAGAAGCCTAGTAGGATACCACATGTTGTTTAATTGCTTGTCAGTACTA
>NW_027417384.1:0-146250 GCF_009905375.1 Apium graveolens
GTCGGCCAGGGTATCCGAATGTAGTGTTACCACCTCAACATAAACAATCCTGATGCACAAGGAAATGTTACATAACACACAGGAATGAGTTAACTGAAACAAGAGTTTTGACCATTTAAGGTCAGATTTGATTGTTCAGGTTCTTAATGGACTAATTGCCTTTACAGTGTTAGGAGAGGATATTGATCCAATAGCCTATGTCAGTGGTCAGTGTCTACCTCCCGGGACTAATAAACCTGGATGCATCTGCGGAGTGGATCTGACATAGGTGCAGATCGACAACTTGTTGACAATGATGATTACCTGATGAGTCACAAGGAAATGTCTTCACAGACATTAGAAGAAAACTTTAATTTTTATGCTAAATTCTTTGGATCATTGTCTACCTTCCCAGAGTTCAAATCTGGAAACCCTAAAAGGGAAACTAGCAACTTGTAGATTATGACTCAGATTCATCTGACGAGTCTAACAAGGATGGGGATTTGTGAACTCCCATTGCACCACCTGTGACCTCCTTAAGGATGGCTAAGGTGATTTTCCTTGCAGGTACAACTGGATTTGGAGCTATGAGAGGAGTGATACACTTGTGAGAATGAGTGTAAACACGAGTGGAGAGAAGAGTGAAACACTTGTGAGGTACACAAACCAGAATCACACACTCACGGTGAGGAAGAAAGAGAAAACCATATCCCATTCCCTATCCCTAAACATGGTTCGTGATACTTCGGGTCTCGAATCTGTTTAGATTGGACACCTAACTCTTAGGGAAACAACATTACAGATTAGATTAGAATATCTCTGGGACCTTTCGGAGCTCACAATTGGTAACACTTGGTGATCTCACATTTGGGAGGTATAAGGAGTGGGAAGATTGGTTAACATGATGGATCAACAGTGAAGTCATTCTTGCAACATTTAAAGGACATGGTGATCAGATTATGACTGTTATTTCTTTCCAACAAGTAACATATGAGAACTGTGACGCCCTCCAAACCTGGGTCAGTAGTTTGGGGGTCCACACACAAACACAACATATAAACCTGTATATAAGATATTATTTGCATGACCCTTCTTTACCTAACCACAGATCGCAACAGGTTAAAGTATGAAAGTAAGCCACCAACCTTAACTTTTATTACATCGTACCAAATCCCGACTAATTTAACTTACAACTGATAATATATGATCTTGCAATCTTACTATCTCACTACCCGCAATAAGCTCCTGCTAGCTCGATCCACCTCAATCTGGAAATCCTAGCTCGTACCATTGAATTGGGAAACCTCGCTATCAACCGTATCCTTCTTAACTGTAGAATACATAAAAAGATTCGCAAGAGTGAGCTAACTAGCTCAGCAAGTCACAATGATAATAATTAGGATTAATCAATGATCAAACGAGATAATTCAGAGGAATCAAGTTTATTGCTAACAATCATTAGAATTGGACATTCATTTAAGTTTTTAAAACCAAGGTTAGGCTGCTGATCAGTCACGCACTAACCCCGAGCAAGCACACAACACTGCTCTAACTACTGGATCCAAGGCACACATTGGCCTAAATTGACCATAGATATGGTCTGACCACGAATCTGGTCCACATATATATAAAAACTATCCAATTCTAAAGCAATTCAATATGATTAACAATATAATTCGATAAATAAGATCATAATCAATGATGGTTAAACACTTGAATAAAAACGTAAAGTAACTCATGGATATCTCAAGGGTATATCAATGTATGTATAAGAAACGGTTTTTCAGTCTGTAAATGATCAGGTATTGGACGAATACTGATTTTTCAAGGTACAGTTCTTTGATGTTATAAAGAATGGTTGGAGTATAAAAGTTTCTGTGTTTTCAAACAATTTTTGCTCCAGTGTTTGGTGTTTGGTAGTTATACATTTGGGGAGTGGTATCATATTTGTGTGATTTGGTATCTGAGGACCAACAAAGGATGGTTTACAAAGAACAAGGCTTACGGCTCAAGATCAAGAAAAATCAGGGTTCAAGGGTAAATAGTTTAAAGCACTTGCAATATAAACAAGAGTTATTTTGAATAAGAGCGATATGTTATGAAACAGTTCAAAAATAATTGCGATATATCTTGAAGAAAAGTTCGGAAGTACTTGCCTCACAGGGCTTTACAACTGTTACTGACCAACTCTGAGCCGACTCTGCCGCCCAGGCTTTAATGTCCAACCACTAGACCACATTAGATTCGACTTCGACACTCAGGTTTTCTGTTGAAACTCTATTGAGCTCGTCGACTGACCACTACGTTGTCTTTAGTCCATCGTCCACTTCCAGGTTCCCGACTATAACCTACAGGGTCGAAATACCCCACGTTAAACATCTAGGTATGCTTGACATATCCTCGATACCAATTTTACCCAACGATATTCAAACCCGACTCGTAATTTTGTATATTATAATAACACACGCAACAAGTAGGGTTCACAATTTCAAAAATCGGTTCGGTGTTCATTTTCGGAAAATACATATACTCTTTATTTTACGAAATTAGGGTTATCGATTTGGCAAAATATTTCATCACATCGTACAACCAAGTTCGTATAAAACACACACACACATATATGTATATATAGTCTCTCGACGTCCCGATATTCATCGAATACGTTCCCATATTTACGTAATTCAGTTTTCCGGAAATCGGGCAGCGTCTCCTTTGTTTATCGGACTACCCATCGAAATATCAATCGACGTCAATTCAACAACAACAATCCAATTTAAACCACGACAACCAATCACAACTCGCAAATTTCTAATCACCGATATAATTACACATAGCGGTCAATACCAATACATATTTTATTTATTTAATAATTTCCATAATCACATATTTAAATAATTCAAACATACACAAGTCGTTATAAGAACTCCTTCAGAAAACAACATACATTCCTTTTCTAAGGGGGAGATAAAAGCTTATATAATAGTTTGGAGGATTCCTCAACTAAGGGGGAGAAATAGCAGGAAGAAGGAAAAAGGTAAAGCACATGTACACTACACCAGGAAAAAGGTAAAGCACATATACACTACACCATACCATTATTGTTTGTAACTACAGATCCTATTGTACGGGAGAGGTGGTAAACACAAAGGTGATTTCCTAGTGATCAAAAGAAGTGGTTTGGTTCATTACTATTTTTCGTAAGGGGAGAAGCTGTTTTCCAAAAGGGGAGTACCATTAGTTCTTATATGCGGATCCTATTGTACGGGAGAGGTGGTAGCCGAAGGTGATCTCCTTTAAGCAGTTGATTCTCATAGGGGGAGAAGCAAGAGAGATATGCGCTTCTCAACAGGAAATGTGGTTGTACAAAAGAAACTGCTGATGATTACTTCAAGACTGAGAAGTATTATCTGGCAGAGATTTGAAGAACCAAGGAAATGAAAATGAAACTACTTAAAGATCAATTCAGTGCTAGACGAATAAGCATCTTTCATTTCAGAAACTCAAGAAATCTGGAAATGCAGTATTTGATCTAGAAAACTAGTAGCATTATTTACAAGTCCTGGTACATTACTTTTTCTAGTTGTTAGTTGAGTTATCCTCTCTATTTAATTTGTTTGTTAAGTTTAACAATCAAATATGGGGAGATTGTTGGTGAGACTGCGTAGCTGTATGAACAGTTACGTGATAACTCAACACGATAACAACACCAGAACAGGACAGGTTAATAATACTACGTCTACACAAGAAATCAGGAAGAATGAAGATAAGGCAAATACAAAGAATCAGAAGATTATAAGAAAGCCTGAAGTCTGTCTACAGGTCACTGAAAGAAGTTCATTAATATGATCATGCCTCAGTGAAGAACAAAGGTTAAAGACTTTCAGGGTTTCAGAAATGTTGAAGATTCAGTATACAAGTGCTACCGGAAGATTTCAGTGTATTGACATTGATTGAAGATAGACAGTGTTTGAAGCATAGGAATCTGAAGAATTGAAGACAGGGTATAGACAGAGGTTAATGAAGATGTTGTCTAAAGTACCAGAAAGGATTCCAGTGAAAGTACAGTTGTTTATTGACAGTCAGTGTTCGAAGCAATAAAGTTAAGTCAAGCTTAACAATGTAATCAAGGCTATAATACGAAGACCTGAATCAGGGTTAGTCGTCTGTGAACCAGACCAGTTGCACTAGGCGTCAACAGCTCGTGAAAGGAATCTGGGCATTATTTATAGAAGGATTGTTAAGTTGAGGAACGTACTTGGATCAAACGTTTATATGTTAAAGTACGAGAAGAGGTGCGCAGGGTATACAGCTCAACAGCTCAGGGGACTGGCGAAGCTCAAAGTTTAATTGTTAAATTAAATAAATTATTTAATGAACTTTAATATAATTTATGTAATAAAGTTAAAATGATTTATCTTATAAACTTTAAATAAGTTTAATTTATAAATCTAAATTAGTTTATTTATATAAGTTATATTTAAGTTTATTTTATAAATTAATTTAATTACAATTTAAACTTAAAAAGAAAAGAAACAAAAAAAAGAAAAGAAATAGAAAAATAGAAAAAGAAAAGAAAAAGAAAATAGAAAAAGAGAAAGAAAAGAAAAGGAAAACAAAAAGAAAAAGAAATAGAAAATAAAAGAAAAAAAATAAATAAAAGAACAAAACAAAACATGTACATGATTGTACATGTGGTTGTTAAGTTCAACTAACAGGATTGTTAGTTTTTGTTTTTAGTATTATACACCACCTGGTCGCCACACAAGTGAAGGTTACTTGTGTTTTTGTAATGAACTAGTAAAGCAGGTGTCGCCACAGAGCCCCCCCTTTGTCGCCACACACTCTTGTCGCCACAGAAGGTTTGGTCGCCACACATAGTACTCATTCTCAGCCACACAATTTTATTGTGTATAAAGTCTACACTTTGCAGCAGATCTGGAGAGTACTGTTTATCTTCTTCTCCAACAAAAAGAGAGCTGATAAAACAAGAAGCGGAGATTTACAGAGGAGTTCAAGCTACTTGAATATCCGTTTAACTTCTCACCGGAGTATGTTATAATGCCCAATTCAATTCTTGTATATTCTTAGGGGCATTATAATCGTTACCCGGTAATTAAATCCTAGTACAAATAAAAGCTAGATTATTGTATAGGATTTGATTTGTAAATCTTTGTAGTAGCTAGGAACTTTATTGTTCTTAGATTGTAGCCGGTTAATTTATTTACCAGAGTGTAGCAACACCCTCAAGGATTTATATACGAATATATATTTCCCCGAATATTTTGTGTTCCTCATTTTTATCGTTCCAAACACTATTCCTCTCAAGAACACGAAACATTAACCGAGCACTAAATATTTTATCCGCTAAAGATTCGAAAGAATTTTTAATTTAGTGATTATCGTATTCAACCCCCCTTCTACGATAATTTGGGACCTAACAGAAATAGTTTCCCTTGATAATGGAATAAATTGATATCTTTACTTAAAATCTTTGGAATTTCCCTCTGGCATTAGTTTTATAAATGAAAATTGCTTAAAAGAGATTTTCAAAACAAAAGAAATGTTTTGTAAGATTAGTGAATTGGACTAAGACACAAGTCCCTTTAATATTTATAAAATTAGGCTTAAAAGTTGCCTAGCGATCCCAATTAAAATTTATTAGAACCCGGCGAGGTTCGGGATTACTTGACGGATGATCACCGGCTGTAATCCGTAGCGTCATAAAATGATTTTTGAGCAATGATTTGGTTTAAAATAATTTGACTTGAATAATGATGCCATCCACCCCAACTTCGAATTATGAATTGCTATATTGTTAAATTTTGCCTTATTATATACCTTGCTAAGCATTTGTATGGCGCCCTCCAAACCCAGGTCAGAAGTTTGTGGTCCACAACACACACACACACACACCATATATATACCTGTTTATAATAATAATAATATATGCAATGACCCTACTTACCATAACCACGGATCGCAACAGTTTAAAGTATGCCCACAAGCCACAACCTTATTTATATTACAACGTACCAAATCCCAATTTATTTATCTTATAATAGAAATTAAAACAGTCTTACAACTTTCAACACAAACTAATCCAAACATCTTCCATTAGCTTATTCCATTGAACCTGGAAACCTAGCTCGCACACTTGTCTCGGGAACCTCGCTACCACCAGTTTCATTTTTAAGTGGAAAAGAGCATAAACAAATTTGTAAGAGTGAGCTAACTAGCTCAGCAAGTCATATTGACAACACTGAGATTAAACAATGATCAACTGAAATGATATAGAACATTAAATTTCTTAATAAGCAATGATTAGAATTGGATATTCACTTTTATTTTAAAAACCAAGGTTAGGCTGCTGATCAGTCACGCACTAACCCCGAGCAAGGCTCCCAGCTTTGCTCTATATACTGGATCCAAGGCACACATTGGCCTATTATGACCATGAATCTGGTCTGACCGTGAATCTGGTCCATATTTAAAAACAATCCAATTCTATAATATCAACATGATAAACAATGTAAATCAATAAGCTGAATCATAAACAACATTTATCTCGAAGCATAGGGTGATTCGTAATATCATGAAAGTATAACAAGGTAAGTATATGGATTGGTTTTAGCCAGGGAAAGAGTCAGAAAGTAGAAGACCAAAGGTTTAGTGATTACAAGGATTGGTCTTCTGTTATACAAGGTATAAAGGATCGTATGTTAAGCAATTTCATATCAAGGATCTGTATGTGGTATATATGTATTTGTGGAGTAGTATCATATATGTGTGGTTCGTATCTGGGAATTCAACAATCAATGGTTTACAAAGAATAAGGCATACGACTCAAGATCAATAAGAATCACGGTTTAAGGTTAAGTACTTCAAAGTACTTTCAATATAAAACAAGAACTATTCGGAATATTTAACAACATATATGAAGAAAGTTCGGAAATACTTGCTTTATTTTAGTCCGCTTTCACTTTACTTGCACTCGTCAATTGGTTCCCACTCACTGACCGCTTGCTTTCCCTTTCTACGTCTCTCTTCCTCTGTTAGACATCACATGTATTTATTAATACTATTTCTCATCTCATTTTATTCGTTACAAGCTTCTATCTACCCTTCGTTTCACCCAAATCCTGCTTACAAATTAAAAGGTACGAATAAAATCCTCAAACAATTCACATACATGCATATTACACATCAATCTGATCACATATAGCACATAACACGTAAGATATTTTATCAAAATAATTTTTCAAAGAAGATTCGGGGTTAAAATGATTTTCCATGTATTTAATACGAATTTTTGAATATTTTTCGAAATTAAAAAGGGTCTCCGAATCATTTTATAATTAAATAACAGGGTTCGAACACCCGAATCTGACTTTAAAATAATTTAATAATAATTATCGAGTTTTGAAAATAATTTAAAATAATATTTTAAAGCTCGAAACTATTTTTTAGAATTTTTAAATCAAAATAAATAATTAAATCTAATTATTAAATCAACAAAAATCAATCAATAATTAAATAAATTAATTAATCAATTAATATTAAATTGATCGATTAATTAAAATTAATTAAAATTAATTAAAATTAATTAAAATTAATTAAAATTAATTAAAATTAATTAATAAAATAAATAAGATTTATTTTTAAATAAATAAATAATTAAAATCATTTTCTGAATTTAAATAATTAAATAATCATTTTTCTGAATTTTAAAATTATAAAAATATTTTTTTTTGAAATAATTTAAACAACAGGGTTTGATTTGTAAAATTTTGAATAGTTCGGGGTTAAATTTGTAAAATGCTGAAAACCTAGGGGGGTCAGAGGTAATTTCACCACCTTCTTCCCCCTTTCTTTTCCGGCAGTGGCCGGCGAAGCCATGGCCGGTGGCCAGAAGCTTCCCGGTGACATTCAATCTGCCCAGAACGACGTAAAAACGAGCAGATCGACTCTATGTCACTGTAGGAAGCGATATATCAAATCGAAATCACCAAGTTCACAGCCAAATGGCCGGAATTCCTCCCACCGACTTCCTCTTCTCTTTTCCGGCGAAGTCGACTCCGACTTCCCTCGTTAAAATGGACACCACCATTCGAATCCCCTTGACACGATCTATCCATTGATATAAATTATATACATCCAGATTTAACGGATCAAAAATCCGGCCAAAACATGAGTTTTTCGGTGAGTTTATTCAAGAATACCAAGAACATTCAAACTCGAAAACCAAAATGACTTTTTTGTATGTTATTGAACTCCTAATTCATCATATGATATACCAAAATGATCAGGATAAAATTATCTACAAGATTCAAGCATCAAATCATATCAACAACATCAAAATTAAAATTTCATAATTTAATCATTAATTAATTCGAAATAAAATAATTAAATAAGAACAGAACCTTGATTTCTGCACTGAAAGTGATGATTGATTCTGAAAGAGCTTTTCAAGAGCTTCGATTCGGTATATGGCACGTCCGATTCCGAGTTCGGTAACACTTTCGTTTTTAAGTTCGATTCTCAAGAACGCGAAGGTATTACGGGTTTTTCTCTGTAAATTCTCTGTTTTTACTATTCGATTATGATTATACGAATAAAATGAAATAAGAAAGAAGGTATTTATATTTATAGAATATTAATACCCGTTAGATCATATTGGATCGAAAAATAAGTTACTTAGCCGCTAAGTAACTACAAAAATGATCCGATTTAATACCCGTTTTTGATAATTATCACAATCGGGCTTCTTACAAAAAATATTATACGAAAATAATGTAATAATATCCCGTCTTTCGAGAATACGGGTTTTATTGATCTATAAAAATGATGATCGTATCAAAAAAATTGCGTCGGGACGCATACGGGTCAAACCGTACTCCGGACCGAAAAGTCAAAACACGGAAAATGTCTGGAATAATCAGATTAGGTTAGGAAGGTGTTTTCCGAAAAGTTTCAGGTTTTAAAAACGCAAAAATTGTTGAGGTTGGACGATTCCCGGCTTTATATATTAAATCCATAAACCCTTTATAAAATCAAATAGCGATCCAAAAATTACCAGAAAAATACCAAAATTATCTATACTTTATTCTGAACATATAAATTAAAATTCTCACATTTATCACATGTAAACATCTAAATATCAATATGAACCGTCAAATAATTCACCAAAAATCACATAATAATCACATAATAATTATTTATTGATAAAAATAATTACACGCTATATCCCGGATATTACAATTTAGCTCACTTCTTGCTATTTATTCCTGCTATTTCAACTAGCAAGTATGGTTAGATTCAAACAGACTGCTCGTAAATCTACCGTTGGAGATGCTGAGGCTTTTGTGAGAGCTCAGGTAGTATAGCCTGCGTTCGTGTGAGGACCAGTAGCTATGTAATAGTTGTTAGTGTTGGACTATTCAAACACTGAACCTTTGCGATCATGCATTATGTTGTAAGTAGTCGTTTGTAATAATTTATATTTCTCAGCTGTAATCTTCTGGTTTTATTTTCGGGCTGGTACATTTTTGGTATCAGAGTGATGGTTTAGAGTCCCTGAACAGTCCAAATAGGATATAGAGTATATATATATGTATAGGAAATACGAGAGAGTAGGTAGATATTATTCGAGTAAGTCGCTAATATTTCCCCTCGTATATATATATATATATATATATATATATATATATATATATATATATATATATATATATATTGTTTTTCAGCAAATGATGCATCCGTCCTCGTCCTCGGCACCATCCGACATTATTGCTTTCTCCGTGTATGCTAACCTGAGGCTTCAGTTCAATAGGCTTGAAGATAAGTACGACCGACTTATGGAGCAACTGGATGTAGCTTTTCAAGATGATTCACGACTTAGAGAGGAACCTAAGGCACCGTTGATTGCGAGACTTGAGTCCTTGACACGGTTTGTTAACACTAAGCTCGAGGAGATGCCAGCACACCGTGACCACAATAGTCAGTACACTATCCAGATGGTAGCAGATGAACTCCAGGGCATCGTGAAGGTACTTCAGGGAGAACAGTGGGAAGAGATTCCGATAGCTCGAGAGGATAACGAGGAGACTTAGGACGATGACCGTTAGGCCGAACTAGGAGCCATATTTCCTATTTCCTTTCCAGTTGGCAATCCTTTATGTTGTTTTACCTTTCGAACTATGTAATTTCCTTATTTCCCTTTTCAGAACTATGATGTTGTTGTCCTTTAAATTCGAACCTTATTTGGTTATGTTAAACCCTGTTTTAAGGTTTATGCACCATCGTTTTGTTTCAGCTTCGCTTTCGAACCTATATCTAGAACTGTATATCACCTTTATTGCTAATAATTGAAAACTAGATGCATGTGATCACCTTAACTTCGTAACACCTTGACTTTGAAATAATTACAATATTCACAACTATTTTGTTATACCTTTTATTTCAGAATTAAGCCACCTAAAAAGACGAAGCAAACCATTACTTCTACTACAACCATAACAGATCCCAATATCCTTCAAATATTGGAAACTTTACAACAAACCAATTTAATAGCTCAACAATAACAAACTCTTCAACAACAATTCCAATAATAACAATTTCGAATCCCAGAAAATCATGATCAACACCAACATCAACCAGATCCACCAGTACCACCTCAACCAGTTGTGACTTTTAAAGCTTTTCAGAATGTGAACCCTCCAGCTTTTCATAAAACCATTGATCCAGTTGTAGCCAACACATGGATAAGAGAAATGGAAAGAGATTTTGAGTTAGTTCAACTAGGGGAAGATCAGAAGACGGTATATGTTAGTTATTTCCTAAAAGGTGAAGTTATCTATTGGTGGGATTCAGTTCGAGCTTTGGAGGATACTCAAACGATTGCTTGGGAGCGATTCAAGGAACTATTTCTGAAGAAGTATTATCATAAGTATATGCAGAATCAAATGGAGATAAAATTTCTGGAATTGAAGCAAGGAAGTATGAATGTCTTAGAATATGAGAAGAAGTTTACAGAGTTATCGAGATTTGTGACGAAGTATGTGAATACTGAGGAAGAGAAGGCCAGGAGGTTTCAGCAGGGCCTTGAATATTGGATTTGAGATAGGGTTTCGATGTTTGAGATTGGTACTTATGCAGGAATAGTGCAGAAAGAAGCTTTGATTGAAAGTAACGGAGTGCAATCTAGGAAGGATAGAGATAACAAGAAAAGGAAGATGTCTTTCCGCGAAGATAGATTAGGATTCGGGAATCCGCAAGACAGAGATGTGAAAAGGATTGAGTTCCATAAGGGTGGAAATTCTCAAAGGAGAGGAGAGACAAATAGAAGGCAGGAGAACCAAGGGAGTTATAAACATAATCAGGGTCAAGCAAGGGAGAATAGACCGCCAAGGGTTGAATGTAAGCATTATGGAAAGAAGCATCCAGGAGTTTGCAACAAGATTAATATGACATGTTATCAGTGCAATCAGAAGGGCCATTTGGATAATGAATGTAAAGCTCAGAAGACGGGAGTTACATGCTTCAAGTGTGGGAAGCCAGGATACATGGCTAGAGAGTGCAAATCGGCAGGACCAATCAGGAGTATGATGAGCGTAGCAACCACCAGTTCGACTGTACTAGCTGAGGTATTGGCTCTATCTCCACTATCTGAACTAGTTCCACAAGTGACCACAAGAACTTTTGACTTGAAAATGAAGGATGCAGTTCAGAATTCATAAGTGATAACAGGTAAGCTTTATGTGAATAACATTGAAGCTAATGTATTGATTGATTCAGGAGCTATGAGATTCTTTATATCTGAAACTTTCGTTGATAGACTAGGATGTGATAGAAGGACCATGAGTGAAGTAATGAATGTGATAATTACTAATCAGGTGAAGGTACCTGTAAGTCAATTCTGCCCAAAGTGTGAGATCGATATCTCTGGGCATAAGTTCCCAGTTGACTTGATACTCTTCAAGTTAGGGGAATTTGATATAATATTAGGAATGGATTGGTTAGGAAAGAATAATGCTCAGATAGACTGTAGATTTAAAAAGGTTTATTTAAGAGCAGAAAATGGAGAAAAGGTAATATTTAGAGGTCAGAGGCAAGGACAATTGTTTCTTACAGTTGTTCAAGCTAAAAAGTTGCTTAGGAAAGGTTGTGACGCGTTTCTATCCTATATGGTGGATACAAAGAAGGAAGTGTTAGTGTAGGTGCCCTAAAGGCAATACATTATTCTTTTAAATCTTTATATCAGTTGATCATTCAATAAATGTATTTATTATGACCTTAATTACTGCGATATTTTGTTAGCATAATAATTGTCCTTAGAATCATGATACACATTGTATAGTTTAAGTACATGACTTGAACTTGAGATTATATAATATATCATATTCTTAAAGGTCCCTAGTCGAGTATTATTATATAGGACAATAATAATACATAGATAGACTAGTATGTTGTTTGACAAGATAACCACATCTCATTGGTTATAAGTATGGGGATACTAAAGTCAATACATAGGTACATGTGAGAGTACATGGTACTGGATAGACCCATAGTGAGATTTTTCATGTTTAATAAAGTCATAAGAAAGACTCACAGTGATAATGGTGTAACGATCCTTTGACTTGAAATCATTATATTTCTATACGAGGATTAATATACTTTGACTACATGAAAGTTACTTTTGATCGGGTGATGATAAAAGTGGGCATCGGGTATATCATGAGTCGTATGAGAAATATGAATGATAGATAAAGGATTTAACCCTCCTATAATTAGGAGAGATATTATTGGCCTCTTGATTGAGTGAGATTATAAAAAGCATGCCAATGCTCAAATAATGATTTGTCTTGATAGTCTACTCATGGATCAAGTAAACCCGGATTAAATGTTGAAGAGGATGACTAAATACATGCCTCGAGTTTAATCTATGATATGTATGGTTAAAGGGATTATATTACACGAAAAACATTAATCACGAAAGGTTTTATTTAATCACGATTTAATTATTGTTTAATTGGGTAACAATGATGTATTACTAGATACCGCTCATTGTTTATAATTTTATTAGAGAATAAAATTATTGCCAATTAAATAATAGCCTATAGGGTCACACAAATAGAGCACTTAATGAAATAGTTAATTTAAATTGTGGATTTAAATTAATTGATGATTATTTGAATTTAATTATAATTAAGTAACACTTAATTGAGATAATATAAATTCGAATTAAAGGGAATGTTTTTGCCCATAATAATTAAGTATGACTTAGTTATTAATTAAATAATAGAAATTCATTTTTATTATTTAATCCTATACCTACTAGGGTAGGGCTTTGCTGTTATGGGCCTTTTAATAAGTCATTATAAATAGATAATGATAGGTTAAGAGGTAAGTTACGTTTTTGGAGAAAACCCTAGCAGCAAAGAGAGGCAGAGGCAATTCGGATCGTCAAGAAGGAGGCTAGTACATCCTGTAATAACCCCAATTTTTGGAAATTTTTGTAACCCTTATGAATAGTGATTTTGCTGATTATGCTGAATAAGAAAACTTTTCATGCCACACTTTGTAGAGGATCTTTTATTGTTATTCTGAGATCTTATTAGTACTCTATATGGTATATAAGTGTATGTAAAGATCGTCAGAATCCAAATTCGAACACTTTGATTTTTCCCGAAAATCCACCAGATACCGAAAGAATTGAGTATAAGGTAACATGATAAAAAAAGATTTAAATTCAAGGATTATAAGAGAGGATCATAAAAGGAATATAATGTATTGAGAAAGGTTAAGGGAACCCAAGTAATAAGATCTCGGGTATGATCCCTCAAACGATAAACGAGAACGAAAGTTAAGCGAACCGTATAACAGATCAGCGATCATTAGCCAAGTAATTAGCAGTTAATCAAAGAGGTTAGTGATGATGATGTCATCACACCAACAAGAGGAAGACAAGTGTGGGAATATGACATAAGAGGATGATATAAGCATAACACAATGTGAAGGAATTGTTGGTTGATTATAAGGCACACAAAATTTACCATGGAAATAATTCAATTAATCACAAAAATCAAAAGCAACCAAAACAAACACATTTTCTTCTTCCCCCATCTTTTTGCCTCAGCTTTTTGAAGAAAAGCAAGGAAGAAAATTCCAAAACCCAAGCTCCACTTAATCATAATTCAAGAGGTTTGTTTCTTTAGCTTCCATAATTCATAACTTAGATGAGCCATAAGTTTAAGCTCAAGATTCCATGTTTAACATAGCTAATCAATTCATCAAAGTTCTTGGTGAATAGTGTTTTCAAGAAACTAACTTTGTGTTTTCTTATGTTTTCTTCAAGATCCAAGCTTAGTAGAGATAGTTAGTGGTTATTTAAGGCTTCCTAAGTGATTCTCCACTCTCCAAGGAAGGTATAACTTCTCAAACCCTTAGTCTTAAGTTTTGTTGGTTTGGATTTCATAATGTTTAGATGATGGGTTAGTGTAATGGGTGTGTACTCATGTTTAGAGCTTTGTTTGGTAAGTGGTTTTGTTGATTTTGGAGTTAGGAGTGATACTTGTTGGATTTGATGTTCTTGGTCACATTTTGACTTGGTTTAGAGGGATAAGTTGAGATCTCGAGTTATAGTTAAATGATCGTGTATTGTGGTTGAATGATGGTGGAATGGTGTTGATTGGTGGTGGTTTGATGTTGAATTGATTTGGTAAAAATTTAGGAATTTCTAAGTTATAGCCATCGTAATGCCCAATTTTCCTTAGACTGTTTTGTGCTTAACTTTTGCACTCGAACACTCACTTCCATGAACTGACCATTACCATTTTTAGATAGTTCATGTTACGATCTTCGTTTTGATATGTGGTACGCTTGAATCCGATGTACGGTTTAGGAGAAACGACCGTTTTAAGTAACGGCGTTTCGCGAACGAACCATTACCCCTCGTCTTACTTTGAAACCTTGGTTAAGGTCCTTAAATGACTAATTGGAGTATGAAACAATTACGACTAATTGGAGTATGAAACAATTACGTAAAGTGGATTAGGCAGTTGGTAGGGTATTCGCGAAAGAATCAGCTTAAAATTCTTAATGGTTAATTTATTAAAAATGATGGAGCCGAGGGTACTCGAGCGATTTAAGTGAATCATTAAGTGCAAAAGCGAGCGTTAGAGTCTAATTGGTTAAAGTCTAGATTCTTAAGCGACTTTGGTTTAATTCCAACTTATATGTTATTTATAGGTTACCAGACTCGTCCCAGGCCTTTTACCACCCCCAGTCGCTCAGGCAAGTTTTCTACCCGTTATACTGTTGTTGTGATGTATATATGTATATGCATTATCTTGTGATAGATGCATGATGGTTAATTAGCAAATCTTGCGATATATTGGAGCATGCTGATATGGTTTATATGCATGTCTGTTTCGTAATCTTGATATCTATATGTTGATTCCAATGCTTATTGTAACACCCCCAAATCCGGGGTCAGGGATTCGGGTTGTCACGAGTTCCATTTCCCTTATCAATACTTAATCTTAACAGTTAACCAACTACTGCGTACTGTGACCCCACAATATACACACACACACCACAAGTTATAGTCTCAGAGATGAATACCAAAAATAACACAAGTCATTTTATTCCACAATTATAAACCATTTCACCATAAAAAGGGTTTCTGAATAATTTACATATTCTTTGCCATTATTACAATTCATAAATATACATAAGTCTGGCACAACAAAAGTTGAAAGCCTAGCCTACTGGTAGCTCCTACCTCAGCTACAACGACATCAACGCCTACAGGAAACTGCGGAACGTTTCCTAACCGCTCATGAATTGGGAGCTTGATCCTGTTCATCTTGTCTATTTGTTATTGTGTGATGAAAGAAGAAAGCAAGGGTGAGAAACAAGCCCACCGAAATAATATGTATAATAATTAACAATATATGAGCATTCTCATAGTACTTATGAAAGTCTTGGTCAAAAAAATGAACCAAGTTTGTTATCTTAACGCGACCAAGTCACAAAATATTCAGTATATATATACATATATACTTTTCACAATCTTTGAAATCCTATGACATGTATAATATACACAAAATTCCAGTTTATAACTGTATAAAAATATCGTTGCAAGGTGATCTCATATATCTAACCTTGTCTCAACGTTTTTTGAAAATCTTTGACATGCATAAGATAATCATTTACTAGATATAAGTTTAAAAGATGAAGTTACAAGATACTCCAATATACTTATATCTTTTCCAAATACTACTTGAACTACCACCGTTCAAGTTATAATCAGTTTCAAAAGTTCATCACACTGATGAGACTACAAGATAAGACTTGAATAGATTCAATTTTTGAAATATCATTTGAAAGAAATGAAGTTACGAGATACTTCATTAAGTCCCGATATATATATATACACCTATATATATATACATTTCATACACTCCTTGAAAACCTATGTTATGAAAATTATAAACAGAGTTGCAATATCAAATGAATTTGGAAAGGAGAAAAGCTTGGCATAAACCTGATATCTTGCTGATCAAGCAAAGATACCAATAATTAACCTTTTCTACTAGTAGATGGACGAATTCCCCACTGGTCATCACGAATTCCATGGACTGGCCTCCAGCCACCATCATCCAAAGCACAAAAAAGGAACTGCATTAACATCAGGCATACCATTATATCATTATTACTTTAAAAAGGATCCTTATAACAAATATTATAATTTAAAAATAAAACCCTTATTTAAAATTAGGGTTCCAATTTTCAGAAAACCCCCTTTACAAATGCTTACATACTCACCAATTCGAGTTTCGAAACTCCAAATCAATATCATTTCAGTTTGAGCTTCAAACTCCCAACCAATATCGTGTTGTCAGAGATCAATAAATTTCGAGCTTACAATTCGAGTTACCCATTCGAGATGAAACAACCAAATCGAGAGAGGTTAAAGTCGAGAGAGACCAGAGGAGAGAGGTAAGGAGAGGACAGAGAAGAGATGGTTGAGAGTAGAGATAACGTTGCAGATATGAGAGTTGAGACTTGAGAGAGAGAGAGAGCCAGAGAGGTGAGGGTCGAGAAGAGACGAGAGAAGAGATAAAATATATTTTACTTATTTTGTTTGTTTAAGTAAGCGGGGAAAATTTAGCTGAGGCGGTATCATTTAGCTGAGGCGGTATCATTTGGTAAGTAAGCGGGGAAAATTTTAACAAGTAGGGGAAAATAATTTGAAGTGCCGCGCTTTGAATTTTTTCAGTATTTAAGACATCGGTCTGTTAAGGAAGTGATGTGTTAATAATACAAAGACATCACATTAACGCGTGATGATGTTAATGAAGTTTTTAACAACAGTGGCATGAATGACTGATGTCTAATGTGTGATGTCTATTATCTTTTTTCTTGTAGTGCTGGCCGCATTAGGACCTATGCTGGACTGCCACTCAGCCACTTATGCATTGATGGACTCCCACTGAGCCACTTACACTTTCATGGACGCCCATTGAGCCCATGTTGCTTATGCCGACTCAAATAGATGGACTTACTTCCCGAACGTTGGGTAAGTAATCAATTCATTTATCAAAACAGCAACCTCGTTGCGAATATAAAATACACCACAGAGCCGGATCCCTTAGATTTTTGAGCAAGTATTCAAGTCTCCTTCAAAAAGGAAGATCTTAAATTTGAAAACAAGTTTTGGGATCCGCTCTAACCTTTAAAAATCATTTTGAGGACTCGAAAACATTTTTAAAAATGTTTGGAGTAATGCTGATTTAATGAAATAAATCAGTCCCGATATATTAGAAAATATCTGATTATTATTATTTAAATAATATTTCCATAAAGGATAATCTCTATAAAAATAATTGAAGTAGAAGTTTTAAAACTCATACTTGAAATGAATAATAAATAACCAAAGATATACTTATATGAAAGTACGATTTTTTTTTTGAATAATCGAAAATAAGTTCGATTATCGAAACATTATTCTTTAATAAAATAAAGAATATTATTTAACAAAATAAGCGGAGTCATAAGTCCTCGAATGAATATTCAAAATAATATTCATTAAATAAAATAAACGGAGTCATAAGTCCTCGAATGAATATTCAAAAATAATATTCATTAAATAAAGTAAGCGGAGTCATAAGTCCTCGAATGAATATTCAAAATAATATTCATTAAATAAAATAAAGTTATCGAATAAACCTTATTCGATTAATAGTTTTGAAAACTATATCAATACATATATATATATATATTAATATATATATTATACTCGGGAACATCGACTCCCGGTTTAGAAAATGTTCACCTTTGGGTCCCCTATACTCAGGGTATACGCAACTACTGCTTATCTCTAGCATATGTATTATGCAACTTATAAGCATTTGAATCAACAATTAGATATCAAGATTACGAAACAGACATGCATATATACCATATCAGCATGCTCCAATATATCGCAAAATTTGCTAATAACAATCATGCACTTATCACAAGATAATGCATATACATATATTTACATCACAACAACAGTATAACGGGTAGAAAACTTGCCTGAGTGTTCCCGGATAGACTTAAGCTTAGAGTGGGTACGATAACCTATGAACAACAACATAAGTCGGAATTAAACCCCGGTCGCTTAAGAAACTAGACTTTAACCAATTGAACCCTAACGTTCGCTTATGGTCACTTCTACGCCTAACGAATCACATAAGTCGTTCGAGTACCCTCGGCTCCACTATTTTTAATAAATTAACCATTAAGAATTTTAAGGCGATTCTTTCGCGATTACCCTACCAACTGCCTAATCCACTTTACATAATTGTTTCATACTCCAATTAGTCATTTAGGGGCCTTAACCAAGGTTTCAAAGTAAGGCGAGGGGTAATGGTTCGTTCGCGAAATGCCGTTACTTAAAACGGTCGTTTCTCCTAAACCGTGCATCAGATTCGAGCAAACCACATATCAAAACGAAGCTCGTAACATGAACTATCTAAAAATGGCAAAGGTTAGAATCTTTCAGTGAGTTCACGGGTCCTAAAGTTAAGAACAGAACAGTTAAGGAAAATTGGGCATTATGACGTTTATGTTTACGTGATTTCCAATTTAATTAACACTCTAAATTATCATCAATTCACTCACAACCACCAATACAACAATATTCAACCATCATACTACAAACTCAGTCCCCAACTCCAAGTTTTACCAATTTATCCAACCAATCAAAGACCCAATATTCAAAACCAATACAAATCCACCAAAACTACTTATAATCAAAGATCAAGCCTTAATACTAACAATGCTTCAATAAAACTTAATGGAATCATAAAATAAAAGCTAGGGTTTGAAGTTGATACCTTCTTTGGTAGGTGTTAAGTTGCTAGGAAGCCTTAGGGAGCCTTAATCTAACCTCCTACAAGCTTGATCTTTCCAAAGAAATCAAGAACACAAAGTTAGGTTTTGAAGTTTCTAAAAGTCCGATTTAAAGAACTATAAAAATGAGGGTCTTACCATGCTTATTTGGAATAGACTTGTAAACAAGAGTTGTAGGCCATCTCAATACCTTTCCAACGAGCTATAGAACACAAATTTGAGTGAGTATTGAAAAAGATATGGTAGTTTTAAGTTGCTGCTCTGGTTTTGGCCGAGAGCAAGGGAAGAAAAAGTGAAGTAAAAATGTTTCTAGTTTGATTAAATGATTTGTGTGGTGTTTAGCTTGGTTACTTCCTTTTGTTGTTAATTAGATTGTTACCATGGTAAAAATTGTGTGGCTCACAATCAATCAACCAATCCCTCCATTTGTCATGCTTATGTCACCATGCCTATGTCATCTTTCTCATGTCATCCTCCTACACTTGTCTTCTTATTGTTGGTGTGATGACATCATCATCCACTAACTTCTTTGATTAACCCCTAATTACTTGGCTAATGACCGCTTATCTGTTATACGGTTCGCTTAACTTTCGTTCTCGTTTATCGTTTGAGGGATTATACCTGGGATCTTATTACTTAGGTTCCCCTAAACCTTTCTCAATATTTTATATTCCTTTTATGATCCTCTCTAAAAAATCCTTGATTTTAAATCCTTTTTATCATGTTACCTTATACTCAATTCTTTCGGTATCTGGTGGATTTTCGGTAAAAATCAAAGTGTTCGGATTTGGATTCTGACGATCTTTACATACACTTATATACCATATAGAGTACTAATAAGACCTCAGAATATCCATAAAAGAACTGCTACATTGTGTGGCATGAAAAGTTTTCTTATTCAGCATAATCAGCAAAATCACTATTCATAAGGTTTACAAAAAGTCCAAAATTTTTGGGGTTATTACAGTCTCCCCTCCTTAAAAGGATTCCGTCCCGGAATCAGATAGAAAATGAATAGGGATACTTTCTTAGCATTGCACTTTCTAACTCTTAAGTGAATTTTCCCACATTGTGGTTCTGCCACAAACCCTGACTAGCATGATAACCCTTCTTCTAATCACTTGTCCATTTTTGATCTATAACCCTTCCTGGTTGCTCCATATAGGTTACGTCTGGTTGCATGTCTATGCGCTCATATGCCCCTATTTGTCTGGCATCCGGATTACACTTCCTTAACATTGATACATGGAACACGTTATGAACTTGCCAAGGTTCGGGGTAAGGCTAGCTCATATGTTAACTTCCCAATACGACTTAATATATCCAAGGGTCCAACAATTCGTGGGCTTAGCTTTCTTTTCTTTCCGAACCACATCCATCCTTTCCAAGGGAATACCTATAACAGCACTAGGTCCCCTACTTACTATTCTTTGTCCTTTCGTGTCAAATCAACATACTTCTTATGTCCATCTTGGGCTACTACCAGCCATCCTATGATTAGATCTATTATATCCTTGGTCCTTTGGACTACTGCGGGTCCGAGCATCTTGCGCTCTACAACTTCATCCTAACATAAGGGAGATCGACATTGTCTTCCCTCAAGGATCTCATAAGGCGATACCTCGATACTGACATACGATCAATTATCGTAAGAAAACTCAATCCGCGTTAAGTGATCATTCCAAATTTCTTTCGAGTCTATTGTACAGACTTTCATTATCTCATCTAGATCTACAGCTTTTGCTTCTCAATACCCACTCTTTTCCAGTTCATAATCGTTACTATCTTCCATACCAAATTTTATACTGATTACACTTTTGCTCGTTAGCGTTCTATAACCTTTTAATAATCGCGTCAACCTTAGTATCACGAATGCGTTAGAATCGGAATACCACCATACTTGGTACCACTTCATCTCTAGTTGCCTCCATCTTCGAAAGCTTGGTCCTCCATATAGAAGTAAAAGAATTTATTGAGAGATCACTATGATCATGAACACTTGTTACATTGCATAGTTAGTACAGAAGGTGGCCAGCCTTTAGTGCTTGACAAACAATTAAACAATAGATGGTATCCTACTAGGCTTCTATCACACAGATAGATAGTCATTCGGCAATACCTCCCCTTCTGGAAGGGTTGTTCTTCTCAGCTTATATGAAATAAAAAGGAGAGAAAAGAACGAATTGAAGAGAATTGTATATATATAAAATATACTGCCACAAAATATCTGGCTTGGAATCTACCTCTGAACTATAGAGGTTTGTCATAGGAGAACAAAACATATACGTATATATATCAACATCAAGTATTATAGCATCGTATTTCACGTGTCCAAATATTTACTATTCCGTCCATCATTCTATGGACCCATGCTCTTGCTCGAGCTTATAAACAATCACATTTGAAACTCTCTCGACATCGAAAATCGAATCTGGGATTTCATTCGAGATGTCGTCGTTATTAGAATTCTATGCTTGCATCGCAACCTTCCTTGTATAGTGATACGACTCTCTATTGATAAGAAGGAATAAGTATTCAATAGGTAGATAATCGACTTAATTAGCCTATCAATGATAACTTATACACCACCATGACCCGATTAGTGGTACTCACTCTCAACATCCATTCCAATACAACTCTCACGGTTGTAAGTAATCGGCTCATTACTCGCAGAATCATTCCTGCATTACTATGGCCCACCGTTGACCTACTGTAGTCATTCATTTTCCATGAAGTTTTAATAGCTAACCATACGGAGTCCATTCATATCATATCGAATCCTTCTAAGGAGGTAACATAATCACCATTCATGATTTGTGAAGAACATTCCTGATCCTGACGTACATACATGACATGAAGCAGATAAAATTGGAGAAGAGTTTCAATCAAAGCAAAGATAGCAGGCTAATACCACTATTAACCATATTTCTTTACTGGGAGACATGAAGCTCAAAGGTTCATTTAGTCCTTTCGTAACATGCTCCTGGCTTATCTCAAGATAGGACCTTCTAAGATAGAAAGCCCGCTCACGGCGATTACATGAATTAAATCTTTACCAAACTACTATTACGGTTGAGTACCGCACAGTCATCAGAAGGAATGTCAATCTTTCACACCATAATACAACCTTCACGGAATTAACCATTATCACTGTATTCCTCTGGCACGAGCGCCGATAATTGTCCTCTTACACTTAAAGTATTGGCCACTTCTTTGGCCTTTCCCGATAGTAAAATTTCCTTACAATCAATGTCATTTTAACCACCTCCAACTAAATTTTCTACCTCATTTCAATCACTGCTTATGTGAAAATGCTTCTCTTAAGTCCCGGTGAGAAAAAAATCACCATTTTTCCATAAGTCATTGCCTTAGTCTTTAGATGTGAACATTGCCATGACTGACTCTCGATCATACTTAGGACGTCTCTTATCTTGGGTCCTTCTTGTTTTCACCAATCTCGACCCTCATTGGATAGATCTATACTTTCTTATAGTTCAACACGTGCCCCACCTGGCATTATTATAATTACGTCATATTTCCTTCATCAAAATTTCTATTCTTGAGAACTTTGAATATTACCTTTCTCCTTGTAAAACCTCTAAGGTTATCCTTAAATCCTTCATCAGGTACACCCTAGGCACAGGGCATATCAAGATATCATTTACTAATACCAGAATCATTGTCTATATACTTCTGAAAAATTTCTCCACTGATCCTTAAAGGTTGTTGTTACCTTAATCCTTTCCAATTCATACTATCAAAACTCATGTTGTCCCTATTAAGGGTGAAATGCCAACCTTTATGCATTCCCCTAGGATTCATTTCAAGTTATCGGGGTTTTATCCTTAATTCCACCTTTAAAAGATACTTACACTCTTCCATGGATAAATCAAGTCATATATACTTGATAGATTACCTTATTCAATCATTCTCACTTCGATAGTCTATACTTAATTTCACAATAGCATCCTTATTCAAACTGAGGTCAATCCATATGGCCTCCAAAAGATAACAACAGTTTTTTTTTCGCTTTGCTTGCCTAATTTGGTAATGACAACAGGGATGTTCTGAAAGATATTGGTCGTGTTTAACGTGAACTTCTTCGTAATAATTCCTTATTTACTTTTGTTGTTTATCTCAACAATCATTTCTATGTTGGGATGTCTTTCATACCTGGCGTCTCCCTTTCTGGGTATCAAGCCACCGGTCTTACACTTCACATTCTTGAAGGTCACTTCCTTCATCCAATTTTCCTAATTTCTTACTTCCTTGTGTCCTCAGTTTATTCGCGTCTCATTATTTATCCTTCGAACTATCTCAAGGTTTCCTCGAATCCTCCCAACTTACAGGGGATAAAATATATGTATCTCTTATTCCTTCAACCATCAATTTTAACTCATGGTGAATCACCCTCATCCTGACGATTACATACTTTTCTATTTCTATTTCTACGAGTCTTTAGGGTTTCCTCATACCCAACTCCCTTATCATTCCTCAAACTCTATTGCCTTTATATTCCTTTCCACTTCAGTTTCTTTTTATTTTCCTTTCTCTTATCATTATTTCATGAACCAACACAACATAAGCATTAATTTCAAACATCCCGTCATTCTGGATTCGTGTCCTCAGAACGAATCTTGACAACTTTTACAACTTAGATTCATAATTCATCATACTCGTCTGCCTTTATTCTGGCTCTAAAGCTTTTACACTATCTCCATAACCTTGGGAAGTACTTTCCTGAAAACAATTGACTGAACTTAAATCAGTTTATTATAATCTCTTGCTCTGTGCCTTCCTTGGCCTTTCACCAGCGGGTGGCCTCTCTCTTAGGAGGGTAAGTGACAAAAACAGTCTTTTGTGATTCGTCAATCATTTAGAATCTCAAATGATTCCTATATTTTCTTTAGCCAGGCTCTTGCCTCGACTGGGTCAGCTTGTTCCTTGGAACTCTGAGAGCTTAGCGACATAAAGGTCCTGAAAGAATTTCTCACCGCATTATTTCCTCAGGGTGGTGGTTGGGGATAATAGTCTAAGTTCTGTCTAGAAAGGTCCATAAATTGTCGCATAGGAGTACCGTCTCGGGTCTCCTTTCCTTACTCGACTTCTGTTTCCTTAGTCTGAACGTTCCCTCCTCCTCCCCATAATCGGGGTCATCCTACATGTTTTAAATCCTCATTTTCCACTTCATTATGTTATGGGTTCCTTTTATCTTGATGGTGACCTCCTTGACTATCACGTTCAGGGTTTGCTCTAAATCTTATTCCTCAAACTAGCTTTCATCTAAGATCTCATCTTTAAGCTCCTGAACATTTGGAACCCAAATTCTGTAAGAATACCTCATTATTCCCTTATCATTTTTCTCGGTATTAATCTCTTATCTATTTGTTGGCTCTCTGCCTTCATTCATCACTTTTTCTGGCACAATATGTTCTTTTCCAATAATTCGGGTTGTATTGCAATCTCAAACAGCTTTTCGGTACCGGCTCCGATTACCTTCACTTCTATTTCCATTTTCTCAAAATCTCTTATAAACTCTCCCAAAGACATTATCATCTTGAGTCTCTCCTTTTTACTAAGGGCATCAGCCACCACATTGGCTTTCCCCGAATGATAAAAACTCTCCCAATCATAATTCTTGATTAGCTCTAACCGCCTCCTCTGGCATATATTGAGCTCTTTCTACGTAAAAATGTACTAGAGCTCCTATGGTTTGTGTAAATCTTGCACTTCTCTCCATACAAGTAGTGCCTCCAATCTTTAGGGAAAAACTATTGCCACGAGCCCAAGCTCATGGGTGGGGATATCGAATTTTATATTCCCTTAATTATCTTGACGCGTACGCGATTACCTTGTTGTGCTGTATAAGAAGCACCCTAATTCCTTATGCAAAGCGTCACTACACATCACAAAATCTCCTTTTCCATCCGGCAACGCCATCATAGGGGTCGTCACCAATCTTTGCTTCAGTTCTTGAAAGTTGTTCTCATATTTCTCTGTCCATTCGAACTTCTCAGTCTTACGAGTAAGCGCGTTAAAGGGGCTACTATCTTTACGAACTTGAACGAATCTCCGGTAGTAACCGGCCAATCCTACCTCTGGTATTCGCCCTAACCATAGTCATCAATTCCTCAGTGGTCCTTTATTCATTCTTTTCAGGATCCTCCACGAGATTCTTCTCAGCAACAATACCTTCTAGGACAACATCCTCAACCGCTACATCCTCAATATGAACATCATCCGGTCCCGCATTAGGACGCTCTATCGGATCCATAATCTGATCTCCAATAAGTAATAAAACATCATCGCGTTGTTGCTCCTCAACCTCAGGGTTCGGAGTCCCTCTACCATATACGATAACGAACTACGCTTCTATCACGATATTTATAAGGGTTCCCATAAGGGTTTTAACTGTCAGTACTACGTTAGGTAGTCCGACTATGAACTTGGCAAGAGTTCTTATTTTCTTAGTGAACTTATTATTTTAACGTCATATCATCTCTGAGGTTTATAACGCTTAGCTCTGATACCATTTCTGTAACACCCCCAAATCCGGGGTTGGGGATTTGGGTTGTCACGAGTTCCATTTCCCTTATCAATACTTAATCTTAACAGTCAACCAACTACTGCGTACTGTGACCCCACAATATACACACACACCACAAGTTGTAGTCTCAGAGATGAATACCAAAAATAATACAAGTCATTTTATTCCACAATTATAAACCATTAAACCATAAAAAGGGTTTCTCAATAATTTATATATTCTTTGCCATTATTACAATTCATAAATATACATAAGTCTGGCACAACAAAAGTTGAAAGCCTAGCCTACTGGTAGCTCCTACCTCAGCTACAACGGCATCAACGCCTACAGGAAACTGCGGAACATTTCCTAACCGCTCACGAATTGGGAGCTTGATCCTGTTCATCTTGTCTATCTATTGTTGTGTGATGAAAGAAGAAAGCAAGGGTGAGCAACAAGCCCAACGAAATAATATGTATAATAATTAACAATATATGAGCATTCTCATAGTACTTATGAAAGTCTTGGTCAAAAAAAATGAACCAAGTTTGTTATCTTAACGCGACCAAGTCGCAAAATATTCAGTATATATATATATATATATACATATATACTTTTCACAATCTTTGAAATCCTCTGACATGTATAATATACACAGAGTTCCAGTTTATAACTATATAAAAATATCGTTGCACGGTGATCTCATATATCTAACCTTGTCTCAACGTTTTTTTGAAAATCTTTGACATGCATAAAATAATCATTTACTAGATATAAGTTTAAAAGATGAAGTTACAAGATACTCCAATATACTTATATCTTTTCCAAATACTACTTGAACTACCACCGTTCAAGTTATAATCAGTTTCAAAAGTTCATCACACTGATGAGACTACAAGATAAGACTTGAATAGATTCAATTTTTGAAATATCATTTGAAAGAAATGAAGTTACGAGATACTTCATTAAGTCCCGATATATATATACACATATATATATATATATATATTTCATACACTCCTTGAAAACCTATGTTATGAAAATTATAAACAGAGTTACAATATCCAATGAATTTGGAAAGGAGAAAATCTTGGCATAAACCTGATATCTTGCTAATCAGGCACAGATACTAATAAGTAACCTTTTCTACTAGTAGATGGACGAATTCCCCACTGGTCATCACCCTGGCCGCATTAGGACCTATGCTGGACTGCCACTCAGCCACTTACGCATTGATGGACTCTCACTGAGCCGCGTACACTTTCATGGACGCCCACTGAGCCCATGTTGCTTATGCCGACTCAAATAGATGGACTTACTTCCCGAACGTTGGGTAAGTAATCAATTTATTTATCAAAACAGCAACCTGGTTGCGAATATAAAATACACCACAGAGCCGGATCCCTTAGATTTTTGAGCGAGTATTCAAGTCCCCTTCAACAAGAAAGATCTTAAATTTGAAAACGAGTTTTGGGATCCGCTCTAACTTTTAAAAATCATTTTGAAGACTCGAAAACATTTTTAAGAATGTTTGGAGTAATGCTGATTTAATGAAATAAATCAGTCCCGATATATTAGAAAATATCTGAATATTATTATTTAAATAATATTCCCATAAAGGATAATCTCTATAAAAATAATTGAAGTAGAAGTTTTAAAACTCATACTTGAAATGAATAATAAATAACCAAAGATATACTTATACGAAAGTACGATTTTTATTTGAATAATCGAAAATAAAGTAAGCGGAGTCATAAGTCCCCGAATGAATATTCAAAATAATATTCATTAGATAAAATAAAGTTATCGAATAAACCTTATTCGATTAATAGTTTTGAAAATAATATCAATATATATATATATATATATATATATATATATATTATACTCGGGAACATCGACTCCCGGTTTAGAAAATGTTCACCTTTGGGTCCCCTATACTCAGGGTATACGCAACTACTGCTTATCTCTAGCACAGGTATTATGCAATTTATAAGCATTTGAATCAACAATTAGATATCAAGATTATGAAACAGACATGCATATATACCATATCAGCATGCTCCAATATATCGTAAAATTTGCTAATAACAATCATGCACTTATCACAAGATAATGCGTATACATATATTTACATCACAACAACAGTATAACGGGTAGAAAACTTGCCTGAGTGTTCCCGGATAGACTTAAGCTTAGAGTGGGTCCGATAACCTATGAAGAACAACATAAGTCGGAATTAAACCCCGGTCGCTTAAGAAACTAGACTTTAACCAATTGAACCCTAACGTTCGCGGTCAAAACGACTTATGTTGTTGCAACTAGACTTTAACCAATTGCAACTAGACTTTAACCAATTGAACCCTAGCGGTCAAAATGAAGCTCGTAACATGAACTATCTAAACATGGCAAAGGTTAGACTCTTTCAGTGAGTTCACGGGTCCTAAAGTTATGAACAGAACAGATAAGAAAAATCGGGCATTATGACGTTTATGTTTACGTGATTTCCAATTTAATTAACACTCTAAATTATCATCAATTCATGCACAACCACCAATACAGCAATATGCAACCATCATACTACAAACTCAGTCCCCAACTTCAAGTTTTACCAATTTATCCAACCAATCAAAGACCCAATATTCAAAACCAATACAAATCCACCAAAACTACTTATAATCAAAGATCAAGCCTTAATACTAACAATGCTTCAATAAAACTTAATGGTATCATAAAATCAAAGCTAGGGTTTGAAGTTGATACCTTCCTTGGTAGGTGTTAAGTTGCTAGGAAGCCTTAGGGAGTCTTAATCTAACCTCCTACAAGCTTGATCTTTCCAAAGAAATCAAGAACACAAAGTTAGGTTTTGAAGTTTCTAAAAGTCTGATTTAAAGAACTGTAAAAATGAGGGTCTTACCATGCTTATTTGGACGAGACTTGTAAACAAGAGTTGTAGGCCATCTCAATACCTTTCCAACGAGCTATAGAACACAAATTTGAGTGAGTATTGAAAAAGATATGGTAGTTTTAAGTTGCTGCTCTGGTTTTGGCCGAGAGCAAGGGAAGAAAAAGTGAAGTAAAAATGAATCTAGTTTGATTAAATGATTTGTGTGGTGTTTAGCTTGGTTACTTCCTTTTGTTGTTAATTAGATTGTTACCATGGTAAAAATTGTGTGGCTCACAATCAATCAACCAATCCCTCCATTTGTCATGCTTATGTCACCATGCCTATGTCATCTTTCTCATATCATTCTCCTACACTTGTCTTCTTCTTGTTGGTGTGATGACATCATCATCCACTAACCTCTTTGATTAACCCCTAATTACTTGGCTAATGACCGCTTATCTGTTATACAGTTCGCTTAAATTTTGTTCTCGTTTATCGTTTGAGGGATCATACCTGGGATCTTATTACTTAGGTTCCCCTAAACCTTTCTCAATATTTTATATTCCTTTTATGATCCTCTCTAAAAAATCCTTGAATTTAAATCTTTTTTATCATGTTACCTTATACTCAATTCTTTCGGTATCTGGTGGATTTTTGGTAAAAATCAAAGTGTTCGGATTTGGATTCTGACGATCTTTACATACACTTATATACCATATAGAGTACTAATAAGACCTCAGAATATCCATAAAAGAACTGCTACATTGTGTGGCATGAAAAGTTTTCTTATTCAGCATAATCAGCAAAATCACTATTCATAAGGTTTACAAAAAGTCCAAAATTTTTGGGGTTATTACACTTATAATTGCATAATACCTATGCTAGAGATAAGCAGTAGTTGCGTATACCCTTAGTATAGGGGACCCAAAGGCGAACATTTTCTAAAACAGGGAGTCGATGTTCCCGAGTATATTATATATATTTATATATATATATATAGTTTTCAAACTATTAATCAAATAAGGTTTATTCGATAACTTTATTTTTATTAAGGAATATTATCTTGAATATTCATTCGAGGACTTATGACTCTGTTTATTCTATTTAATGAATATTATTTTGAATATTCATTCGAGGACTTATGACTCCGCTTATTTACTAAATAATATTCTTTATTTTATTAAAGAATAATGTTTCGATAATCAAACTTATTTTCGATTATTCAAATAATGAAGTTACGAGATACTTCATTAAGTCCCGATATATATATATATATACACCTATATATATACATTTCATACACTCCTTGAAAACCTCTGTTATGAAAATTATAAACAGAGTTTAATATCCAATGAATTTGGAAAGGAGAAAACCTTGGCATAAACCTGATATCTTGCTGATCAGGAAAAGATACCAATAAGTAACTTTTTCTACTAGTAGATGGACGAATTCCACACTGGTCATCACCCTGGCCGTAATAGGACCTAATGCTGGACTGCCACTCAGCCACTTACGCATTTGATGGACTCCCACTGAGCCACTTACACTTTCATGAATTGATTACTTACCCAACGTTCGGGAAGTAAGTCCTTCTATCGAGTCGGCATAAGCAACATGGGCTCACTGGGCGTTGGGTAAGTAATCAATTCATTTATCAAAACAACAACCTCGTTGCGAATATAAAATACACCATAGAGCCGGATCCCTCAGGTTTTGAGCGAGTATTTAAATCCCCTTTGAAAGCAAGATCTTAAATATAAAAATGAGTTTCGGGATCCACTCTAACTTCTAAAATCATTTTTGAAGACTCGAAAATATTTTTAAGAATGTTTGGAGTAATGCTGATTTAATGAAATAAATCAGTCCCGATATATTAGAAAATATCTGAATATTATTATTTAAATAATATTCCTATAAGGATAATCTCTATATAAATAATTTGAAGTAGAAGTTTTCAAACTCATACTTGAAATGAATAATAAATAACCAAAGGTATACTTATACGAAGTACGATCTTTATTTGAATAATCGAAAATAAGTTTGATTATCGAAACATTATTCTTTAATAAAATAAAGAATATTATTTAGTAAATAAGCGAAGTCATAAGTCCTCGAATGAATATTCAAAATAATATTCATTAAATAGAATAAACAGAGTCATAAGTCCTCGAATGAATATTCAAGATAATATTCATTAAATAAAATAAACTGAGTCATAAGTCCTCGAATGAATATTCAAAGTAATATTCATTAATAAAAATAAAGTTATCAAATAAACCTTATTCGATTAATAGTTTTGAAAACTATATCTATATATATATATATATAAATATATATAATATACTCGGGAACATCGACTCCCGGTTTTAGAAAATGTTCGCCTTTGGGTCCCCTATACTAAGGGTATACGCAACTACTGCTTATCTCTAGCATAGGTATTATGCAACTTATAAGCATTTGAATCAACAATTAGATATTAATATTACGAAACAGACATGCATATAAACCATATCAGCATGCTCCAATATATCGCAAGATTTTCTAATTAACCATCATGCATATATCACAAGATAATACATATACATATATACATCACAACAACAGTATAACGGGTAGAAAACTTGCCTGAGTGTTCCCGGTTAGACTTAAGCTTAGAGTGGGTCCGGTAACCTATAAAAAACAACATAAGCCAGAATTAAACCACGGTCGCTTAAGAAACTAGACTTTAACCAATTGAATCATAATGTTTGCTTATGGTCATTTCTACGCTTAATAAATCACATAAGTCGTTCGAGTACCCACGGCTCCACCATTTTTAATAAATTAACCGTTACGAATTTTAAGGCGACGCTTTTGCGAATACCCTACCAACTGCCTAGTCCACTTTACATAATTATTTCATACTCCAATTAGTCATTTAAGGGCCTTAACCAAGGTTTCAAAGTAAGGCGAGGGGTAATGGTTCGTTCGCGAAACACCGTTACTTAAAACGGTCGTTTCTCCTAAACCGTACATCGGATTCAAGCGAACCACATATCAAAACGAAGCTCGTAACATGAACTATCTAAACATGGTAATGGTCAGTTCATGGCGTTGAGTGTTCTGGTGCAAAAGTTAAGCACAAAACAGTCTAAGGAAAATTGGGCATTACGACGGCTATAACTTAGAATTCCCAAATTTTTACCAAATCAATTCAACATCAAACCACCACCAATCAACACCATTCCACCATCATTCAACCAAAATACAAGATCATTTAACTATAACTCAAGATCTCAACTTATTCCTCTAAACCAAGTCAAAATGTGACCAAGAACATCAAATCCAACAAGTATCACTCCTATCTCCAAAATCAACAAACCACTTACTAAACAAAGCTCTAAACATGAGTACACACCCATTACACTAACCCATCATCTAAACATTATGAAATCCAAACCAACAAAACTTAAGACTAAGGGTTTGAGAAGTTATACCTTCCTTGGAGAGTGGAGAATCACTTAGGAAGCCTTAAATAACCACTAACTATCTCTACTAAGCTTGGATCTTGAAGTAAACATAAGAAAACACAAAGTTAGTTTTTGAAAACACTATTCACCAAGAACTTTGATGAATTGATTAGCTATGTTAAACATGGAATCTTGAGCTTAAACTTATGGCTCATCTAAGTTATGAATTATGGAAGCTAAAGAAACAAACCTCTTGAATTATGATTAAGTGGAGCTTGGGTTTTGGAATTTTCTTCCTTGCTTTTCTTTAAAAAGCCGAGGAAAAAAGATGGGGGAAGAAGAAAATGTGTTTGTTTTGGTTGCTTTTGATTTTTGTGATTAATTGAATTGTTACCATGGTCAATTTTGTGTGGCTTATAATCAACCAACAATTCCTTCCCATTGTGTCATGCTTATGTCATCCTCGTATGCCATCTTCCCACACCTGTCTTCCTCTTGTTGGTGTGATGACATCATCATCACTAACCTCTTTGATTAACTCCTAATTACTTGGTTAATGATCGCTGATCTGTTATACGGTTCGCTTAACTTTCGTTCTCGTTTATCGTTTGAGGGATCATACCCGGGATCTTATTACTTGGGTTCCCTTAACCTTTCTCAATACATTATATTCCTTTTATAATCCTCTCTTATAATCCTTGAATTTAAATCCTTTTTATCCTGTTACCTTATACTCAATTATTTCGGTATCTGGTGGATTTTCGGGAAAAATCAAAGTGTTCGAATTTGGATTCTGATGATCTTTACATACACTTATATACCATATAGAGTACTAATAAGATCTCAGAATAACAATAAAAGAACCTCTACAAAGTGTGGCATGAAAAGTTTTCTTATTCAGCATAATCAGCAAAATCACTATTCATAAGGGTTACAAAAATTTCCCAAAATTGGGGTTATTACAGTCTCCCCTCCTTAAAAGGATTCCGTCCGGGAATCAGATAGAAAATGAATAGGGATACTCTCTTAGCATTGCACTTTCTAACTCTCAAATAAATTTTCCCACATTGTGGTTCTACCATCAAACTCTGACTAGTTTGATAACCCTTCTCCTAAGCACTTGTTCCTTTTTCAATCTATAACCCTTCCTGGTTGCTCCATATAGGTTACGTCTCGTTGCATGTCTATGCACTCATATGCCCCTATTTGTCTGGCATCCGAATTACACTTCCTTAACATTGATACGTGGAACACGTTATGAACTTCCTACATGTTTTTGGGGGGTATGGCTAGCTCATATGCTAATTTCCCAATACGTCTTAATATATCTAAGGGTCCAACAATTCGTGGGCTTAGCTTTCCTTTCTTTCCGAACCTCATCCATCCTTTCCAAGGGAATACCTATAACAGCACTAGGTCCCCTACTTCCTATTCTTTGTCCTTTCATGTCAAATCAACATACTTCTTATGTCCATCTTGGGCTACTACCAGCCGTCCTCTGATTAGATCTATTATATCCTTGGTCCTTTGGACCACTGCTGGTCCGAGCATCTTGCGCTCTGCAACATCATCCTAACTTAAGGGAGATCGACATTGTGTTCCCTCAAGGATCTCATAAGGCGATATCTCGATACTGACATACGGTCTATTATCGTAAGAAAACTCAATCCGCGTTAAGTGATCATTCCAATTTCTTTCAATTCTATTACACAGACTCTCATCATAGCTTCTAGCACTATAGCTTTTGCTTCTCAATACTCCTTCTTTTCTTGTTCGTAGTCATTACTATCTTCCGTACATAATACTATACTGGTTACACTTTTTCTTGTTAGTATTCTATAACCTTTTTAATAACCACGTCAACCTTAGTATCACGAATGCATTTCCATTCCGAATACCACCATACATGGTACCACTTCATCTCTAGCTGCCTCCATCTTCGAAAGCTTGGTCCTTCACGTAGAAGTAAAAGAATTTATTGAGAGATCACTATGATCATGAACACTTGTTCTATTGTATAGTTAGTACAGAAGGTGGCCAGCCTTTAGTACTTGACAAGCAATTAAACAACATGTGGTATCCTACTAGGGTTCTATCACACAAATAGATAGTCATTCGGCAATACCTCCCCTTCTGGAAGGGTTGTTCTTCTCAGCTTATACAAAATTAAAAGGAGAGAAAAGAACGAAATGAAGAGAATTGTATATGAAAAAATACTGCCACAAATATCTGGCTTGGAATCTACCTCTAAACTATAGAGGTTTGTCATAGGAGAACAAAACATATGTATCTGTATCAATATCCAGTATTATCGTATCGCATTTCACATGCTTAAATATTTTTGCTATTCTGTCCATCATTCTATGGACCCATGCCCTTCCCCGAGCTTATACACAATCACCTTTGAAACTCCCTCGACATCGAAAATTGAATCTGGGATCTCATTCTAGACATCATCGTTACTAGAATTCTATGCTTGCACCGCAACCTTCCTTGTATAGTAATACGACTCTCTATTGATAAGAAAGAATAAGTATTCAATAGGTAGATAATCTACTTAATTAGTCTATCAATGATAACTTATACACCACCACGACCCGATTAGTGGTACTTAATCTCAACATCCATTCTAATACAACTCTTACGGTTGTAATCAACTCATTACTCGCAGAATCATTGCTGCATTACTATGGTCCATCACTGACCTACTGTAGTCATTCGCTTTCCTCGGAATCTTAATATCTAATCATACGGAGTCTATATCTGCCGTATCAAAATCTTTTAAGGAGTTAACATAATCACCATTCGTGATTCATGAAGAACACTCCAGATCCTGACGTACATTCATGACATGAAGCAGATAAAATTGCAGAAGAGTTTCAATCAAAGCAACGATAGCAGGTTAATACCATTCTTAATCATATGTCTTTATTAGGTGACAAAAATCTCAAAGGTTCATTTAGACCTTTCGTAACATGGTCCTGGCTTATCTCAAAATATGACATTATAAGATAGATAGCCCGCTCACGGCGATTACATAAATTAAATCTTTATCAAACTACTATCACGATTGAGTATCGCACAATCATCAGAAGGAATGTCAATCTTCCAAACCATAATACAACCTTCACGGCTTCAACCATCATCACTGTATTCCTCTGGTACGAGCGCCTATAATTATCCTCTTACATTTAAAGTGTCGGCCACCTCTTTGGCCTTTCCTGATAGTAATATTTCCTTACAATCAATGTCATTTTAACCACCTTCACTAAATTTTATACCTCATTTCAAATCACTGCTTATGTGAAAATGCTTTTCTTAAGTCCTTGTGATAAAAAAAATCACTATTTTTCCATAAGTCACTGCCTTAGTCTTTAAATATAAACATTATCATGGCTGACTCTCGATCGTACTTAGGGCGTCTTTTATCTTGGGCCCTTCTTGCTTTA
Source organism: Apium graveolens (assembly GCF_009905375.1). NCBI lineage: Eukaryota > Viridiplantae > Streptophyta > Magnoliopsida > Apiales > Apiaceae > Apium > Apium graveolens. Next base: position 35,692 of record NW_027417384.1, read on the forward strand.
ACAATTCTGACCTTCATTGGTTCAATCTATACTTCTTATGGTTTAACACGTGCCCACCTGGTATTATTATAATTATTCCATTTTTCCTTTATCAAATTTCTATTCTTGAGAACTTCGAATATTACCTTTCTCCTTATAAAACCTCTAAGGTTATCCTTAAATCGTTTCTCCTGTATTCCCTAGATACAAGGCATATCAAAATATCATTTACTAATACTAGAACCATTGTCTATGTACTTCAGAAAAATTTCTCTACAGATCTTTAAAGGTTGTTGTTACCTTAGTCCTTCATTCCATACTATCAAAACTCATACTGTCCCTATTAAGGGTGAAATGCCAACCTTCATGCATTCCCCTATGGTTCATCTCAAGTTATCGAAGTTATATCCTTAATTCCACCTTTAAAAAGGTACTTGCATCCTTCCATGGATAAATCAAGTAATATATCCTTGATAGATTATCTTATTCAATCATTCCCACCTAGATAGTCTATACCAATTTCACAATAGCATCCTTATTCAAACTGAGGTCAACCCATATGGCCTTCAAAAGATAATAATGGTTACCCGCATTTCTTTCCTAATTTGGTAATGACAACAGGGATGTTCTGGAAGATATTGGTCGTGTTCAACGTGAACTTCTTCTTAATAATTCCTCATTTACTTTTGTTGTTTATCTCAACAGTCATCTTAAGGTTGGGATATCTTTCATACCTGGCGTCTCCCTTTCTGGGTATCATGTCCCCGGTCTTACACTTCACTTTCTTGAAGGTCACTTCCTTCATCCAATTTTCCTAATTTCTTACTTTCTTGTCTCCTCAGTCCATCCATGTTTCCTTATTAATCAATCGATCTATCTCAAATTTTCATCGAATACTGTCAACTTCAAGGGAATTAACTATACGTATCGCTTACGCCTTCAAACCTTGAATTTATCTCATGATTAGTCACCATCACGCTGATGATGACACACTTCTCTATATTTATTGCAAGGGTTTCTTAGGGTTTTCCATACCTAACTCCCTTATCACTTCTTAACTCTATTTCCTTTATATCCCTTTATACTCCTGCCCTTTTCAGTCTTTTATTTTCGTTTCCACTTCAGTTTCTTTTTATTTTCTTTTCTATTATAATCATTTCACGCACCCACTAATCATTAACTTCAAATATCACGTCGTTCTGGGATTCTTGTCATCAGAACGAATCTTGACAACTTTTACAACTTAGATTCATAATTCATCATACTCGTCCGCCTTTGTTCAGGCTCTAAAGCTTTTATACTATCTTCATAACCTTAGGATTTACTTTCCCGAAAACAATTGACTGAACTTTAATCAGTTTATTCTAACCTCTGGCTCCGTGCCTTTCTTGGTCTTTCACCAGCGGGTGGCCTCTCTCTTAGGAGGGTAAGTGACAAAAACAGTCTTTTGTGATTCGTCCATCATTTAGAATCTCAAATGATTCCTATATTTCCTTTAGCCAGGCTCTTGCCTCGACTGGGTCAGCTTGTTCCTTGGAACTCTGAGAGCTTAGCAACTTAAAGGTCCTGAAAGAATTTCTCACCGCATTGTTTCCTCAGGGTGGTGGTTGGGGATAATAGTCTAAATTCTGTCTAGAAAGGTCCATAAATTGTTGTATAGGAGTACCGTCTTGGGTCTCCTTTCCTTACTCGACTTCTGTTTCCTTAGTCTGAACATTTCATCCTTCTCCCATACTTGGGGTTACCTTATACGTTAAAATCCTTGTTTTCCACTTCATCATGTTATGGGCTCCTTCTTTCTTAATGACAACCTCCCTGACTATCACATTCGGGGTTTGCCCTAAATCTAATTCCTCGAGCTATGGATTTCATCTAAGATCCAGTCCTTAAGCTCTTAAACGTTTGGAACCCAAATTTTGTAGGAATACCTCGTTATTCCCTTATCATCTTTCTCGGTATTAATCTCTTATCTATTTGTTGGCTCTCTGCCTTCATTCATCACTTTTTCTGGCACAATATATTATTTTCCAATAATTCGGGCTGTATTGCAATCTCAAACAGCTTTTCGGTACCGGCTCCGGTTACCTTCACTTCTATTTCCATCTTCTCAAAATCTCTTATAAATTTTCCCAAAGACATTATCATCTTGAGTCTCTCCTTTTTACTAAGGGCATCAGCCACCACATTGGCTTTCCCCGAATGATAAAGAATCTGCCAATCATAATTCTTGGCTCTAACCGCCTCCTCTGGCGTATGTTGAGCTCTTTCTACGTAAAAATGTACTAGAGCACTTATGGCTTGTGTAAATCTTGCACTTCTCTCCATACAAGTAGTGCCTCCAATCTTTAGGAAAAAACTATTGCCATGAGCCCAAGCTCATGGGTGGGGATATCGAATTTTATATTCCCTTAATTATCTTGACGCGTACGCGATTACCTTGTTGTGCTGTATAAGAAGCACCCTAATTCCTTATGCGAAACGTCACTACAGATTACAAAATCTCCTTTTCCATCCGGCAACGCCATCATAGGGGTCGTCACCAATCTTTTCTTCAGTTCTTGAAAGTTGTTCTCATATTTCTCTGTCCATTCGAACTTCTCAGTCTTACGAGTAAGCGCGTTAAAGGGGATACTATCTTTACAAACTTGAACGAACCTCCGGTAGTGACCGGCCAATCCTACCTCTAGTAGTCACTCTAACCATGGTTATCAATTCCTCAGCGACCATCTCTTCAGTCTTATTAGGATCCTCCACGAGATCCTTCTCAGCAACAATCCCTTCTGGGACGACATCCTCAACCGCTACATCCTTAATATTAACATCATCCGGTCTCGCGTTAGGATGCTTTTTCGGATCCACAATCTGATCTCCAATAAGTAATAAAACATCATCGCGTTGTTGCTCCTCAACCTCAGGGTTCGGAGTCCCGCTACCATATACAATAATGAACTACGATTCTATCACGTTATTTATAAGGGTTCTCATAAGGGTTTTAACTACAGTACTACGTTAGGTAGTCCGACTATGAACTTGGCAAGAGTTCTTATTATCTTAGTGATCTTATTATTTTAACGTCACATCATCTCTGAGGTTTATAACGCTTCGCTCTGATACCATTTCTGTAACACCCCCAAATCCAGGGTCGGGGATCCGGGTTGTCATGAGTTCCATTTCCCTTAATAACACCCAATCTTAATAAACAATCAACTACTCTGTACTGTGACCCCACAATAAACACACACACCATAAGTTATAGTCTCAGAGATGAATATCCAAAAAAATAACACGAGTCATTTTATTCCACAATTATATGCCATTACACCTTAAAAGGGTTTCTGAATAAATTTACATTTCTTTGCCATTATTACAATTCATAAAGATACATAAGTCTGGTACATCAAAAGTTGAAAGCCTAGCCTATTGGTAGTTCCTACCTCAGCTACAGTGACATCAACGCCTATAGGAAACTGCGGAATGTTTCCTATCCGCTCGCGAATTGGGAGCTTGGTCATGTTCATCTTGTCTATCTGATGTTGTGTGATGAAAGAAGAAAGCAAGGATGAGCAACAAGCCCACCAAAATAATATGTATATTAATTAACAATATATGAGCATTCTAATAGTACTCATGAAAGTCTTGGTCAAGAAGAAATGAACCAAGTTTGACCTCTTAATGTGACCGAGTCGCAAAATATTTAGTATATATGTTTATATACTTTTCGAAATCTTTGAAATCCTCTGACATGTATAATATACACAGAGTTCCAGTTTATAACTGTATAAAATATCGTTGCAAGGTGATCTCATATATCTAACCTTGTCTCAACATTTTTCTGAAAATCTTTGTCATGCATAAGATAATCATTTACTAGATATAAGTTGAAAAGATGAAGTTACAAGATACTCCAATATATTTATATCTTTTCCGAATACTACTTGAACTACAACCGTTCAAGGTATAATCCGTTTCAAAAAGTTCATCACATAGATGAGACTACAAGATAAGATTTGAATAGATTCAATCCTTGAAATATCATTATAAATAATGAAGTTACGAGATACTTCATTAAGTCCCGATATATATATATACACCTATATATATGCATTTCATACACTCCTTGAAAACCTCTGTTATGAAAATTATAAACAGAGTTACAACATCCAATGAATTTGGAAAGGAGAAAACCTTGGCATAAACCTGATATCTTGCTGATCAGGCAAAGATACCAATAAGTAACTTTTTCTACTAGTAGATGGACGAATTCCCCACTGGTCATCACTCCGGCCGCAATAGGACCTTATGCTGGACTGCCACTCAGCCACTTACGCATTTGATGGACTCCCACTGAGCCACTTACACTTTCATGGACGCCCACTGAGCCCATGTTGCTTATGCCGACTCAATAGATGGACTTACTTCCTGAACGTTGGGTAAGTAATCAATTCATTTATCAAAACAGCAACCTCGTTGCGAAAATAAAATACACCATAGAGCCGGATCCCTCAGGTTTTGAGCGAGTATTTAAATTCCCTTTGAAAGGAAGATCTTAAATATAAAAATGAGTTTCGGGATCCACTCTAACTTTTAAAATCATTTTGAAGACTCGAAAATATTTTTAAGAATGTTTGGAGTAATGCTGATTTAATGAAATAAATCAGTCCCGATATATTAGAAAATATCTGAATATTATTATTTAAATAATATTCCTATAAGGATAATCTCTATATAAATAATTTGAAGTAGAAGTTTTCAAACTCATACTTGAAATGAATAATAAATAACCAAAGGTATACTTATACGAAGTACGATCTTTATTTGAATAATCGAAAATAAGATTGATTATCGAAACATTATTCGTTAATAAAATAAAGAATATTATTTAGTAAATAAGCGAAGTCATAAGTCCTCGAATGAATATTCAAAATAATATTCATTAAACAGAATAAATAGAGTCATAAGGCCTCGAATGAATATTCAAGATAATATGCATTAAATAAAATAAACCGAGTCATAAGTCCTCGAATGAATATTCAAAGTAATATTCATTAATAAAAATAAAGTTATCAAATAAACCTTATTCGATTAATAGTTTTGAAAACTATATATATATATATATATAAATATACATAATATACTCGGGAACATCGACTCCCGGTTTTAAAAAATGTTCGCCTTTGGGTCCCCTATACTAAGGGTATAGGCAACTACTGCTTATCTCTAGCATAGGTATTATGCAACTTATAAGCATTTGAATCAACAATTAGATATTAAGATTACGAAACAGACATGCATATAAACCATATCAGCATGCTCCAATATATCGCAAGATTTTCTAATTAACCATCATGCATCTATCACGAGATAATGCATATACATATATACATCACAACAACAGTATAACAGGTAGAAAACTTGCCTGAGTGTTCCCGGTTAGAATTAAGCTTAGAGTGGGTCCGGTAACCTATGAACAACAACATAAGCCGGAATTAAACCACGGTCTCTTAAGAAACTAGACTTTAACCAATTGAATCCTAATGTTTGCTTATGGTCATTTCTACGCTTAACAAATCACATAAGTCGTTCGAGTACCCTCGGCTCCACCATTTTTAATAAATTAACCGTTACGAATTTTAAGGCGACACTTTCGCGAATACCCTACCAACTGCCTAGTCCACTTTACATAATTGTTTCATTCTCCAATTAGTCATTTAAGGGCCTTTACCAAGGTTTCAAAGTAAGGCGAGGGGTAATGGTTCGTTCGTGAAACGCCGTTACTTAAAACGGTCATTTCTCCTAAACCGTACATCGGATTCAAGCGAACCACATATCAAAACGAAGCTCGTAACATGAACTATCTAAAAATGCTAATGGTCAGTTCATGGCAGTGAGTGTTCTGGTGCAAAAGTTAAGCACAAAACAGTCTAAGGAAAATTGGGCATTACGACGACTATAACTTAGAATTCCCAAATTTTTACCAAATCAATTCAACATCAAACCACCACCAATCAACACCATTCCACCATCATTCAACCACAATACAAGATCATTTAACTATAACTCAAGATCTCAACTTATTCCTCTAAACCAAGTCAAAATGTGACCAAGAACATCAAATCCAACAAGTATCACTCCTAACTCCAAAATCAACAAAACCACTTACTAAACAAAGGTCTAAACATGAGTACACACCCATTACACTAACCCATCATCTAAACATTATGAAATCCAAACCAACAGAACTTAAGATTAAGGGTTTGAGAAGTTATACCTTCCTTGGAGAGTGGAGAATCACTTAGGAAGCCTTAAATAACCACTAACTATCTCTACTAAGCTTGGATCTTGAAGAAAACATAAGAAAACACAAAGTTAGTTTCTTGAAAACACTATTCACCAAGAACTTTGATGAATTGATTAGCTATATTAAACATGGAATCTTGAGCTTAAACTCATGGCTCATCTAAGTTATGAATTATGGAAGCTAAAGAAACAAACCTCTTGAATTATGATTAAGTGGAGCTTGGGTTTTGGAATTTTCTTCCTTCCTTTTCTTCAAAAAGCCGAGGCAAAAAGATGGGGGAAGAAGAAAATGTGTTTTTTTGGTTGCTTTTGATTTTTGTGATTAATTGAATTGTTACCATGGTAAATTTTGTGTGGCTTATAATCAACCAACAATTCCTTCCCATTGTGTCATGCTTATGTCATCCTCGTATGTCATCTTCCCACACTTGTCTTCCTCTTGTTGGTATGATGACATCATCATCACTAAACTCTTTGATTAACTCCTAATTACTTGGCTAATGATCATTGATCTGTTATACGGTTCGCTTAACTTTTGTTCTCGTTTATCGTTTGAGGGATCATACCCGGGATCTTATTACTTGGGTTCCCTTAACCTTTCTCAATACATTATATTGCTTTTATAATCCTCTCTTATTCAGCATAATTAGCAAAATCACTATTCATAAGGGTTACAAAAATTTCCAAAAATTGGGGTTATTACAATCGTACTTCGTATAAGTATACCTTTGGTTATTTATTATTCATTTCAAGTATGAGTTTTAAAACTTCTACTTCAAATTATTTATATAGAGATTATCCTTATGGGAATATTATTTAAATAATAATATTCAGATATTTTCTAATATATCGGGACTGATTTATTTCACTAAATCAGCATTACTCCAAACATTCTTAAAAATGTTTTCGAGTCTTCAAAATGATTTTAAAAGTTAGAGCAGATCCCAAAACTCATTTTTATATTTAAGATCTTCCTTTCAAAGGGGATTTAAATACTCGCTCAAAACCTGAGGGATCCGGCTCTGTGGTGTATTTTATATTCGCAACGAGTTTGCTGTTTTGATAAATGAATTGATTACTTACCCAACGTTCGGGAAGTAAGTCCATCTATTGAGTCGGCATAAGCAACATGGGCTCAGTGGGCGTCCATGAAAGTGTAAGTGGCTCAGTGGGAGTCCATCAAATGCGTAAGTGGCTGAGTGGCAGTCCAGCATAAGGTCCTATTGCGGCCAGGGTGATGACCAGTGGGGAATTCGTCCATCTACTAGTAGAAAAGGTTACGTATTGGTATCTTTGCCTGATCAGCAAGATATCAGGTTCATGCCAAGGTTTTCTCCTTTCCAAATTCATTGGATATTGCAACTTTGTTTATAATTTTCACAACAGAGATTTTCAAGGAGTGTATGAAATGTATATATATAGGTGTATATATATATATCGGGACTTAATGAAGTATCTCGTAACTTCATTATTCATAATGATATTTCAAAGATTGAATCTATTCAAATCTTATCTTGTAGTCTCATCTATGTGATGAACTTTTGAAACGGATTATACCTTGAACGGTGGTAGTTCAAGTAGTATTTGGGAAATATATAAGTATATTGGAGTATCTTGTAACTTCATCTTTTCAACTTATATCTAGTTAATGATTATCTTATGAATGAAAAAGGTTTTCAGAAAAACGTTGAGACAAGGTTAGATATATGAGATCACCTTGTAATGATATTTTTATACATTTATAAACTGGAACTCTGTGTATATTATGCCTGGCAGAGTATTTCAAAGATTTTGAAAAGTATATATGTATATACTGAATATTTTGCGACTTGGTCGCGTTAAGATATCAACTTGGTTCATTTCTTCTTAACCAAGACTTTCTTGAGTACTATGAGGATGCTCACATATTGTAAATCATTATACATATTATTTTGGTGGGCTTGTTGCTCACCCTTGCTTTCTTCTTTCATCAAACAACATCAGATAGACAAGATGAATAGGACCAAGCTCCCAATTCACGAGCGGATTGGAAACGTTCTGCAGTTTCCTATAGGCGTTGATGTCGCTGTAGCGGAGGTAGGAACTACCAATAGGCTAGGCTTTCAACTTTTGATGTACCAGACTTATGTATCTTTATGAATTAATGGCAAAGAAATGTAAATTTATTCAGAAACCCTTTTAAGGTGTAATGGCATATAATTGTGGAATAAAATGACTCGTGTTATTTTTGGATATTCATCTCAGAGACTATAACTTGTGGTGTTTGTGTTTATTGTGGGGTCACAGTACGGAGTAGTTGATTGTTTATTAAGATTGTGTGTTATTAAGGGAAATGGAACTCGTGACAACCCGGATCCCCGACCCCGGATTTGGGGGTGTTACAGAAATGGTATCAGAGCTAAGCGTTATAAACCTCAGAGACGATGTGACGTTAAAATAATAAGATCACTAAGATAATAAGAACTCTTGCCAAGTTCATAGTCGGACTACCTAACGTAGTACTGACAGTTAAAACCCTTGTGGGAACCCTTATAAATATCGTGATAGAAGCGTAGTTCGTTATCGTATATGGTAGAGGGACTCCGAACCCTGAGGTTGAGGAGCAACAACGCGATGATGTTTTATTACTTATTGGAGATCAGATTATGGATCCGATAGAGCGTCCTAACGCGGGACCGGATGATGTTCATATTGAGGATGTAACGGTTGAGGGTGTTGTCATAGAAGGGATTGTTGCTGGGAAGAATCCCGTGGAGGATCCTGACAAGAATGAATAACGGACCACTAAGGAATTGATGACCATGGTTAGGGAAACTACCAGAGGTAGGATTGGCCGGTCACTACTGGAGGTTCGTTCAAGTTTGTAAAGATAGTAGCCCCTTTAACGCGGTTTACTCGTAAGACTGAGAAGTTTGAATGGACATTGAAATGCGAGAAAAGCTTTTAAAAACTAAAGCAAAGATTGGTGACGGCCCCTGTGTTGGCGTTGCCGGAGGGAAAAAGGAGATTTTGTGATTTATAGTGATGCTTCGCACAAGGGATTAGGGTGCGTGCTTATGCAACACGGTAAGGTAATCGCGTACGCGTCAAGACAATTAAGGGAATATAAAATTCAATGTCCCCACCCATGAGCTTGGGCTCATGGAAATAGTTTTACCCTAAAAGATTTGAGGCACTACTTGTATGGAGAGAAGTGCGAGATTTACCTAAGCCATAAGTGCTCTAGTACATTTTCACGCAGAAAGAGCTCAACATGCGCCAGAGGAGGTGGTTAGAGCTAATCAAGGATTACGATTATGAGATTCTTTATCATCCAGGGAAAGCCAAAATGGTGGCTAATGCCCTTAGTGTAAATGAGAGACTCATGATGATAATGTCTTTGAGAGAGTTGATAAGAAATTTTGAGGAAATGGAAATAGGAGTGAACGCAACCGGAGCCGGTACCGAAAAGCTATTTGAGATTGTAATGCAGCCCGAGTTATTGGAAAAAGATTAGATTGTGCCAAAAAAAAGAGTAATGAATGAAGGCAGGGAGTCAATGACTGGAAAAGAGATTAATACCGAGAAAGATTAAGGGAATAATGAGGTATTCCGACAAAAATTGGGTTTCACTGTTCAAGAGCTTAAGGACGGGATCTTAGATGAAAGTCATAATTCGAGGAATAAGATTTAGGGCAAACCCTGAATGTGATAGTCAGGGAGGACGCCATCAAGATAGAAGGAACCCATAACATAATGAAGTGGAAAATGAGGATTTAAAACATGTAGGATGACCCCGATTATGGGGAGGAGGAGAAAACATTTCATACTGAGAAAACAGAAGTCGAGCAAGATAGGGAGAACTAGGACGGTACTCCTATGGGGGCAATTCATGGACCTGCCTAAACAAAACTTATACTTTTATTCCCAACCACCACCTTGAGGAAACAATGCGGTAGGAATTTCATGACCTTTAAATCGCTAAGCTCTCAGAGTTCCAAGGAACAGGTTGACCCAGTCGAGGCAAGAGCCTGGCTAAAGGAAATATAGGAATCATTTGAGATTCTAAATGATTGACGAAGCATAAAAGACTGTGTTTGTCACTTACCCCCTAAGAGAGAGGCCACCCGCTGGTGAAAGACCAAGAAAGGCACGGAGCCAGAGGTTAGAATAAACTGATTAAAGTTCAGTCAATTGTTTTCGGGAAAGTAATTCACAAGGTTATGGAGATAGTGTAAAAGCTTTAGAGCCAGAACAAAGGCGGACGAGTATGATGAATTATGAAGCTAAGTTGTAGAAGTTGTGAAGATTCGTTCTGATGACAAGAATCCCAGAATGACGTGATATTTGAATTCAATGATTAGTGGGTGCGTGAAACGATTATAATAGAAAAGAAAATAAAAAGAAACTGAAGTGGAAAGGAAAATAAAGACAATAGAGTTTGAGGAATGATAAGGGAGTTGGGTATGAGGAAACCCTAAAGACTCGTAGCAATAGAAATAGAAAAGTATGTAATCGTCAGGATGAGGGTGATTCACCATGAGTTAAAGTTGATGGTTGAAGGCATAAGAGATACATATAGTTTATCCCCTGTAAGTTGGGAGGATTCGAGGAAACCTTGAGATAGTTTGAAGGATAAATAATGAGACGCGGATAGACTGAGGAGACAAGAAAGTAAGAAATTAGGAAAATTGAATGAAGGAAGTGACCTTCAAGAATGTGAAGTGTAAGACCGGGGGCATGATACCCAGAAAGGAAGATGCCAGGTATGAAAGATATACCAACATTAAGATGACTTTTGAGATAAACAACAAAAGTAAATGAGGAATTATAAAGAAGAAGTTCACGTTGAACATGACCAATATCTTCCAGAACATCCCTGTTGTCATTACCAAATTAGGAAAGAAAAGCGGGTAACCATTGTTATCTTTTGAAGGCCATAAGGGTTGACCTCAGTTTGAATAAGGATGCTATTGCGAAATTGGGATAGACTATCGAGGTGGGAAAATGATTGAATAAGATAATCTATCAAAGATATAAGACTTGATTTATCCATGGAAGGATGCAAGTACCTTTTTTAAAGGTGGAATTAAGGATATAACTTCGATAACTTAAGATGAACCATGGGGGATGCATAAAGGATGGCATTTCACCCTTAATAGGGACATTATGAGTTGGGTAGTATGGAACGAAGGACTAAGGTAACAACAACCTTTAAAGATCAGTAGAGAAATTTTTTAGAAGTATTTAAAAAATGGTTCTAGTTTTAGTAAATGGTATCTTGATATGTCCTGTACCTAGGGTGTACCTGATGAAGGATTTAAGGATAACCTTAGAGGTTTTACAAGGAGAAAGGTAGTATTCAAAGTTCTCAAGCATAGAAATTCTGATAAAGGAAATATGACGTAATTATAATAATGCCAGGTGGGGCACGTGTTGAACCATAAGAAATTATAGATTGATCCAATGAGGGTCGGGATTGGTGAAAACAAGTAGGACCCAAGATAAGAGACGTCAGAAGTATGATCGAGAGTCAGTCGTGACAATGTTAACCTCTAAAAGTCCGAGGCAATAACATATGAAAAAATGGTGATATATTTTTTTTACTAAAGCGTAAGGAAGAGCATTTTCACACAAGCAGTGATTGGAAATGAGGTAGAAAATTTAGTTGAAGGTCATTTAAAAGACATTGATTGTAAGGAAATTTTACTATCAAGAAAGGCCAAAGAGGTGGCCGACACTTTAAATGTAAGAGGATAATTATAGGCGCTCATGCCAGAGGAATACAGTGATGATGGTTGAAGCCGTGAAGGTTGTATTATGGTTTGGAAGATTGACATTCCTTCTGATGATTGTGCGATACTCAACCGTGATAGTAGTTTGGTAAAGATTTAATTTATGTAATCGTCGTGAGCGGGCTATCTATCTTATAAGGTCATATCTTGAGATAAGCCAGGACCATGTTACGAAAGATCTAAATGAACCTTTGAGATTTATGTCTCCTAATAAAGACATATGATTAAGAATGGTATTAACCTGCTATCGTTGCTTTGATTGAAACTCTTCTGCAATTTTATCTACTTCATTTTATGAATGTACGTCAGGATCTGGAGTGTTCTTCATGAATCATGAATGGTGATTATGTTAACTCCTTAAAAGATTTTGATACGGCACATATAGACTCCGTATTATTAGATATTAAGATTCCGAGGAAAGCGAATGACTATAGTAGGTCAGCGATGGACCATAGTAATGCAGCAATGATTCTGCGAGTAATGAGTTGATTACAACCGTAAGAGTTGTATTAGAATGGATGTTGAGATTAAGTACCACTAATCGGGTCGTGGTGGTGTACAAGTTATCGTTGATAGACTAATTGAGTAGATTATCTACCTATTGAATACTTATTCTTTCTTATCAATAGAGAGTCGTATTACTATACAAGGAAGGTTGCGGTGCAAGCATAGAATTCTAGTAGTGATGATGTCTAGAATGAGATCCCGGATTCGATTTTCGATGTCGAGGGAGTTTCAAAGGTGATTGTGTATAAGCTCGGGGAAGAGCATGGGTCCATAGAATGATGGACGGAATAACAAAAATATTTAAGCATGTGAAATGCGATACGATAATACTGGATATTGATGCAGATACATATGTTTTGTTCTCCTATGATAAACCTCTATAGTTCAGAGGTAGACTCCAAGCCAGATATTTGTGGCAGTATTTTTTTCATATATAATTCTCTTCAATTCGTTCTTTTCTCTCCTTTTCATTTTGTATAAGCTGAGAAGAACAACCCTTCCAGAAGGGGAGGTATTGCTGAATGACTATCTATCTGTGTGATAGAAGCCTAGTAGGATACCACATGTTATTTAATTGCTTGTCAAGTACTAAAGGCTGGCCACCTTCCGTACTAACTATGCAATAGAACAAGTGTTCATGATCATAGTGATCTCTCAATAAATTCTTTTACTTCTATGCGAAGGACCAAGCTTTCAAAGATGGAGGCAGCTAGAGATAAGTGGTACCAAGTATGGTGGTATTCAGAATGGAAATGCATTCGCGATACTAAAGTTGACGTGGTTATTAAAAAGGTTATAGAATACTAACGAGCAAAAGTGTAATTAGTATAGTATTACGTACGGAAGATAGTAATGACTACGAACGAGAAAAGAAGGAGTATTGAGAAGCAAAAGCTATAGTGCTAGAAGCTATGATGAGAGTCTGTGCAATAGACTTGAAAGAAATTGGAATGATCACTTAACGCGGATTGAGTTTTCTTACGATAATAGACCGTATGTCAGTATCGAGATATCGCCTTATGAGATCCTTGAGGGAACACAATGTCGATCTCCCTTATGTTAGGATGATGTTGCAGAGCGCAAGATGCTCGGACCAGCAGTGGTCCAAAGGACCAAGAATATAATAGATCTAATCAGAGGACAGCTGGTAGTAGCCCAAGATGGACATAAGAAGTATGTTGATTTGACATGAAAGAACAAAGAATAGGAAGTAGGGGACCTAGTGTTGTTATAGGTATTCCCTTGGAAATGATGGATGAGGTTCAGAAAGAAAGAAAAGCTAAGCCCACGAATTGTTGGACCCTTGGATATATTAAGACGTATTGGGAAATTAGCATATGAGCTAGCCCTACCCCCGAACATGTAGCAAGTTCATAACGTGTTCCACGTATCAATGTTAAGGAAGTGTAATTCGGATGCCAGACAAATAGGGGCATATGAGCGCATAGACATACAACCAGACGTAACCTATATGGAGCAACCAGGAAGGGTTATAGATTGAAAAAGGGACAAGTGCTTAGGAGAAGGGTTATCAAACTAGTCAGAGTTTGATGGTAGAACCACAATGTAGGAAAATTTACTTTAGAGTTAGAAAGTGCAATGCTAAGATAGTATCCCTATTCATTTTCTATCTGATTCCGGGACGGAATCCTTTTAAGGAGGGGAGACTGTAATAACCCCAATTTTTTGGAAATTTTTGTAACCCTTATGAATAGTGGTTATTTAAGGCTTCCTAAGTGATTCTCCACTCTCCAAGGAAGGTATAACTTCTCAAACCCTTAGTCTTAAGTTTTGTTGGTTTGGATTTCATAATGTTTAGATAATGGGTTAGTGTAATTGGATTTGATGTTCTTGGTCACATTTTGACTTGGTTTAGAGGAATAAGTTGAGATCTTGAGTTATAGTTAAATGATCTTGTATTGTGGTTGAATGATGGTGGAATGGTGTTGATTGGTGGTGGTTTGATGTTGAATTGATTTGGTAAAAATTTGGGAAATTCTAAGTTATAGCCGTCGTAATACCCAATTTTCCTTAGACTGTTTTGTGCTTAACTTTTGCACCCGAACACTCACTTCCATGAACTTACCATTACCATGTTTAGATAGTTCATGTTACGAGCTTCGTTTTGATATGTGGTATGCTTGAATCCGATGTACGGTTTAGGAGAAACGACCGTTTGAAGTAACGGCGTTTCGTGAACGAACCATTACCCCTCGCCTTACTTTGAAACCTTGGTTAAGGTCCTTAAATGACTAATTGGAGTATGAAACAATTACGTAAAGTGGATTAGTCAGTTGGTAGGGTACTCGCGAAACAATTGCCTTAAAATTCTTAATGGTTAATTTATTAAAAATGATGGAGTCGAGGGTACTCGAGCGACTTAAGTGAATCATTAAGCGCAAAAGCGTGCGTTAGAGTCTAATTAAGCGACTTTGGTTTAATTCCAACTTATATGTTGTTTATAGGTTACCAGACTCGTCCCAGGCCTTTTACCACCCCCAGTCGCTCAGGCAAGTTTTCTACCCGTTATACTGTTGTTGTGATGTATATATGTATATGCATTATCTTGTGATAGATGCATGATGGTTAATTAGCAAATCTTGCGATATATTGGAGCATGCTGATATGGTTTATATGCATGTCTATTTCTTAATCTTGATATCTATATGTTGATTCCAATGCTTATAATTGCATAATACATATGCTAGAGATAAGCAGTAGTTGCGTATACACTTATTATAGGGGACCCAAAGGCGAACATTTTCTAAAACCGGGAATCGATGTTCCCGGGTATATTATATATATTTATATATATAAAGATATAGATTTCAAAACTATTAATCGAATAAGGTTTATTCGATAACTTTATTTTTATTAATGAATATTATCTTGAATATTCATTCGAGGACTTATGACTCTGTTTATTCTATTTAATGAATATTATTTTGAATATTCATTCGAGGACTTATGACTCCGCTTATTTACTAAATAATATTCTTTATTTTATTAAAGAATAATGTTTCGATAATTAAACTTATTTTCAATTATTCAAATAAAGATCGTACTTCGTATAAGTATACCTTTGGTTATTTATTAGTCATTTCAAGTATGAGTTTTAAAACTTCTACTTCAAATTATTTATATAGAGATTATCCTTATGGGAATATTATTTAAATAATAATATTCAGATATTTTCTAATATATCGGGACTGATTTATTTCATTAAATCAGCATTACTCCAAACATTCTTAAAAATGTTTTCGAGTCTTCAAAATGATTTTAAAAGTTAGAGCGGATCCCAAAACTCATTTTTATATTTAAGATCTTCCTTTCAAAGGGGATTTAAATACTCGCTCAAAACCTGAGGGATCCGGCTCTGTGGTATATTTTATATTCGCAACGAGGTTCCTGTTTTGATAAATGAATTGATTACTTACCCAACGTTCGGAAAGTAAGTCCATCTATTGAGTCGGCATAAGCAACATGGGCTCAGTGGGCGTCCATGAAAGTGTAAGTGGCTCGGTGGGAGTCCATCAAATGCGTAAGTGGCTGAGTGGCAGTCCAGCATAAGGTCCTATTGCGGCCAGGGTGATGACCAGAGGGGAATTTGTCCATCTACTAGTAGAAAAGGTTACGTATTGGTATCTTTGCCTGATCAGCAAGATATCAGGTTTATGCCAAGGTTTTCTCCTTTCCAAATTCATTGGATATTGCAACTCTGTTTATAATTTTCACAACAGAGGTTTTCAAGGAGTGTATGAAATGTATATATATAGGTGTATATATATCGGGACTTAATGAAGTATCTCGTAACTTCATTATTTATAATGATATTTCAAAGATTGAATCTATTCAAATCTTATCTTGTAGTCTCATCTATGTGATGAACTTTTGAAATGGATTATACCTTGAACGATGGTAGTTCAAGTAGTATTTGGGAAAGATATAAGTATATTGGAGTATCTTGTAACTTCATCTTTTCAACTTATATCTAGTTAATGATTATCTTATGAATGACAAAGGTTTTCAGAAAAACGTTGAGACAAGGTTAGATATATGAGATCACCTTGTAACGATATTTTTAGACATTTATAAACTGGAACTCTGTGTATATTATGCCTGGCAGAGTATTTCAAAGATTTTGAAAAGTATATATGTATATAGTGAATATTTTGCGACTTGGTTGTGTTAAGATATCAACTTGGTTCATTTCTTCTTAACCAAGACTTTCTTGAGTACTATAAGGATGCTCACATATTGTAAATCATTATACATATTATTTTGGTGGGCTTGTTGCTCACCCTTGCTTTCTTCTTTCATGACACAACATCAGATAGACAAGATGAACAGGACCAAGCTCCCAATTCGCGAGCGGATAGGAAATGTTCCGCAGTTTCCTATAGGCGTTGATGTCGCTGTAGCTAAGGTAGGAACTACCAATAGGCTAGGCTTTCAACTTTTGATGTACCAGACTTATGTATCTTTATGAATTAATGGCAAAGAAATGTAAATTTATTCAGAAACCCTTTTAAGGTGTAATGGCATATAATTGTGGAATAAAATGACTCGTGTTATTTTTGGATATTCATCTCTGAGACTATAACTTGTGGTGTGTGTGTTTATTATGGGGTCACAGTACGGAGTAGTTGATTGTTTATTAAGATTGGGTGTTATTAAGGGAAATAGAACTCGTGACAACCCGGATCCCCGACCCCGGATTTGGGGGTGTTACACATCCATTCCGTAGTCAAGTTCATGAGACGTTCTTGAAGGTGCTTGTGTGGATACCATAGAGGTGTTTCTCCGAGAGGTAGACACAAAGCGTGATAGCTAGGATCTCCGTTGAGTTCGTGAAAGTTAAGGTCTTGAAAGGTATGATTCGTTATTGTAACACCCCCAAATCCGGGGTCGGGGATCCGGGTTGTCACGAGTTCCATTTCCCTTAATAACACCCAATCTTAATAAATAATCAACTACTCTGTACTGTGACCCCACAATAAACACACACACCACAATTTATAGTCTCAGAGATGAATATCCAAAAATAATCACAAGTCGTTTTATTCCACAATTATATGCCAATACACCTTAAAAGGGTTTCTGAATAAATTTACATCTCTTTGCCATTATTACAATTCATATAGATACATAAGTCTGGTACATCAGAAGTTGAAAGTCTAGCCTATTGGTAATTTCTACCTCAGCTACAGCGGCATCAACGCTTCCAGAAAACTGCGGAACGTTTTCTAACCGCTTGCAAATTGGAAGCTTGGTCTTGTTCATCTTTTCTATCTGTTATTGTGTGATTAAAGAAGAAAGCAAGGGTGAGCAACAAGCCCACCAAAATAATATGTATAATAATTAACAATATATGAGCATTCTCATAGTACTTATGAAAGTCTTGGTCAAGAAGAAATGAACCAAGTTTGATATCTTAACGCGATGAAGTCGCAAAATATTCAGAATATATACTTATATACTTTTCAAAATCTTTGAAATCCTCTGCCATGTATAATATACATAGAGTTCCAGTTTATAACTGTATAAAAATATCGTTGCAAGGTGATCTTATATATCTAACCTTGTCTCAACGTTTTTCTGAAAATCTTTGTCATGCATAAGATAATCATTAACCAGATATAAGTTGAAAAGATGAAGTTACAAGATACCCCAATATACTTATATCTTTTCCAAATACTACTTGAACTACCACCGTTCAAGTTATAACCAGTTTCAAAAGTTCATCACATAGATGAGACTACAAGATAAGACTTGCATAGATTCGATCTTTGAAATATTATTGAATAAAATAAAGTTACGAGATACTTTATTTAGTCCCGATATATATATCCACATATATATCTCTTAAACATTTCCTGGAACCTCTGTTATGTAAAGTATGAACAGAGTTTGTAACATCCAATGAATTTTGGAAAGGAAAAGAATTTTGGCATAAACCCGATATCTTGCTGATCAGGCAAAGATACCAATAATTAACCTTTTCTACTAGTAGATGGATGAATCCCCCACCGGTCATCACCCTGGCCACATAAGGACCTTGTGCTGGACCACCACCCGGCCTCTTACGCGTTGATGGACTGCCACCCAGCCACTTACACTTTGATAGACCGTACCCCGGCCTGTCGCTTATGCCGACTCAATTAGATGGACTTACTTCCCGAACGTTGGGTAAGTAATCAATTCATTTATCCAAACAGCCACCTTGTTGCGAATATAAAATACACCACAGAGCCGGATCCCTTAGATTTTTGAGCGAGTATTCAAGTCCCCTTCAAAAAGGAAGATCTTAAATTTGAAAACGAGTTTTGGGATCCGCTCTAACCTTTAAAACTCATTTTAAAGACTCGAAAACACTTTAAAGAGTGTTTGGAGTAATGCTGATTTAATAAAGTAAATCAGTCCCGATATATTAGAAAATATCTGAATATTATTAAATAATATTCCCATAAGGATAATCTCTATATAAATAACTTGAAGTAGAAGTTGTAAAACTTATACTTGAAATGAGTATTAAATAACCAAAGATATACTTATACGAAAGTACTATCTTTATTTGAATAATCAAAAATAAGTTTGATTATCGACACCTTGTTCTTTTATAAAATAAAGAATATATTTCAGTAAATAATCGGAGTCGTAGGTCCTCAAATGAATATTCAAATAATATTCAATAAATAATATAAAGTGAGTCATAAGTCCTCGAATGAATATTCAAGTAATATTCATTAAATAATATAAAGTGAGTCATAAGTCCTCGAATGAATATTCAAGTAATATTCATTAAATAATATAAAGTGAGTCATAAGTCCTCGAATGAATATTCAAGTAATATTCATTAAATAATATGAAGTTATCGAATAAACCTTATTCGATTAATAGTTTTTAAAAACCATATCAATATATATATATATATATATATATATAAATATATATATATATATATCATATACTCGGGAACATCTACTCCCGGTTTTAGAAAAGGGTTCACCTTTGGGTCCCCTATACTCAGGGTATACGCAACTACTGCTTATCTCTAGCATAGGTATTATGCAACTAATAAGCATTTGAACCAACAGATATATAAGTCAAGAATACGAAACATGCATGCATATATACCATATCACATGCTCCAATATATCGCAAGAATTTGCTAATAACAAATATGCATTTATCAGAAGATCATGCATATACACATATACATCACAACAACAGTTATACGGGTAGAAAACTGGCATGAGTGCTCCCGGATAGACTTAAGCTTAGAGAGGGTCCAATAACCTATGAACAACAACATAAGTCGGAATTAAACCCCGGTCGCTTAAGAAACTAGAATTTAACCATTTAGAGTCCTAACGTTCACTTTCGCGCTTAACGATTCACTTAAGTCGCTCGAGTACCCTCGGCTCCACCATTTTTAATAAATTAACCATTAAGAGTTTTAAGGCGATTCTTTCGCGAGCACCTTACCAACTTCCTAATACACTTTACATAAATGTTTCATACCCCAAGTAGTCATTTAAAGTCCTTAACCAAGGTTTCAAAATAAGGCGAGGGGTAATGGTTCGGTCTCGAAATGCCGTTACTTAAAACGGTCGTTTCTCCTAAACCGTACATCGGATTCAAACGAACCACATATCAAAACGAAGCTCGTAACATGAAATATCTAATCATGGCAATGGTCAAAACCTAAAAGTGAGTTCTCGGGTCCTGATGTTAAGAACAAAAACAGTCTAAAGTAAATCGGACATTACGACGGCTATGTTTACGCGATTACCAATTTTTATACCACTCCAATCAATCCACAATTCAACCCACAATCAACATTACAACCAAAATCCCTCCAAACCTCACCACATCAGTCCATTACTTCATGTTTTATCCAACTTATTCAATCACAACAAAAGCTACTAACCATACTAAGGTTCATTAACTAATAACCAAGATTCAACCATCAAAATCTCTACAAACTCAACCAAACTTTAAACAAAAAAGCATCATGCTTCACATATACTATATCAATCATAACCATTCCTAAATACTCAAAACTAAAAGCTAGGGTTTGGAATTTATACCTTCTTGAAGCTTCTTAACACAACACAAGAGCTTTGAATGCCTAAAAGAACCTTGATCCTTGCTTGTATAACCTTAAACATTCATAAAAATTCAAGAAAACTAAAGTTATTTTTTGAAAGTTACTATTCACCATCTTCTTCCTTGAATTATTGGAAGAGATTGTGAAGGAAATTGAAGCTTAGATTCATGGGATAGCTATATCTATGTATAAGGAACCTTGGATAATTACCTCATGATTTAACAATGCTTGGATCTTGGATTTTGATTTTTTTCTCCTTGAAAATGAAGAGAAAGCCGAGAGCTTCCTTGAAGAAATGGAGTGTTTTGTGTTTTTTGATGTTATGATTTGTTTTTGGCTTGGTTGATCCACTTTGTTTGTTTAATTAACTTTTTACCATGGTAAAGAATGAATGGTTCACAATCATCCAACAATTCCTTCCCTTATGTCATGCTTATGTCACCTTGCACATGTCATAATGCTTCCACTTGTCCACACCTTGTTGGTTTGATGACATCATCATTCCTAACCTCCTTGATTAACTCCTAATTGCTTGCCTAATGACCGCTGATCTGTTAAACGGTTCGCTTAACTTTTGTTCTCGTTTATCGTTTGAGGGATCATACCCGGGATCTTATTACTTGGGTTCCCTTAACCTTTCTCAATATATTATATTCCTTTTATGATCCTCTCTTATAATCCTTGAATTTAAATCCTTTCAATCATGTTACCTTATACTCAATTCTTTCGGTATCTGGTGGATTCTCGGGAAAAATCAAAGTGTTCGGATTTGGATTCTGACGATCTTTACATACACTTATATCCCATATAAAGTACTAATAAGATTTCAGAAGATCAATAAAAGAACCCCTACATAGTGTGGCATGAAAAATTTTCTTATTCAGCATAATCAACAAAATACTATTCATAAGGGTTTCAAAAATTGGGGTTATTACAGTCTCCCCTCCTTAAAAGGATTCCGTCCCGGAATCAGATAGAAAATGAATAGGGATACTTTCTTAGCATTGCACTTTCTAATTCTCAAGTAAAGTTTCCCACATTGTGGTTCTTCCATCAAACTCTGAATAGTTTGATAACCCTTCTCCTAAGCACTTGTTCCTTTTTCAATCTATAACCCTTCCTGGTTGCTCCATATAGGTTAAGTCGTGTTGCATGTCTATGCGCTCATATGCCCTTATTTGTCTGGCATCCGAATTATACTTCCTTAATATTGATACGTGGAACACGTTATGAACTTGCTACATGTTCGGGGGTAGGGCTAGCTCATATGCTAACTTCCCAGTACGTCTTAATACCTCAAAGGGTCCAACAATTCGTGGGCTTAGCTTTCTTTTCTTTCCGAACCTCATCCATCCTTTCCAAGGGAATACCTATAACAGCACTAGGTCCCCTACTTCCTATTCCTTGTCCTTTCATATCAAATCAACATACTTCGTGTGCCCATCTTGGGCTACTACCAGTTGTCCTCTAATTAAATCTATTATATCCTTGGTCCTTTGGACCACTGCTGGTCTAAGCATCTTGCGCTCTGCAACATCATCATATCATAAGGGA
This sequence comes from Apium graveolens, assembly GCF_009905375.1. Taxonomy (NCBI): domain Eukaryota; kingdom Viridiplantae; phylum Streptophyta; class Magnoliopsida; order Apiales; family Apiaceae; genus Apium; species Apium graveolens. The sequence goes on from NW_027417384.1 coordinate 57,916, forward strand.
GATCGACATTGTCTTCCCTCAAAGATCTTATAAGGCGACATCTCGATAATGACATATGATCTATTTTCATAAGAAAACTCAATCCGCGTTAAGTGATCATTCTAAATTCATTCAAGTCTATTGCACAGACTCTCATCATAGCTTCTAGCACTATGGCTTTTGCTTCTCAGTACCCATTCTTTTCCAGTTTGTAGTCATTACTATCTTCCGTACATAATACTATACTGGTTACACTTTTGCTCGTTAGCGTTCTATAACCTTTTAATAACCACGTCAACCTTAGTATCACGAACGCGTTAGAATCGGAATACCACCGTACTCATACTACTTCCATTAGCTACTTCCATCTTCAAAAGCTTGGTCCTTCATATAGAAGTAAAAGAATTTATTGAGAGATCACTATGATCATGAACACTTGTTATATCGCATAGTTTGTACAGAAGGTGGCCAGCCTTTAGTACTTGACAAGCAATTAAACAATAGATGGTATCCTACTAGGCTTCTATCACACAGATAGATAGTCATTCGGCAATACCTCCCCTTCTGGAAGGGTTGTTCTTCTCAGCTTATATGAAATGAAAAGGAGAGAAAAGAACGAACTGAAGAGAATTGTATATATATAAAATATACTGCCACAAAAATATCTGGCTTGGAATCTACCTCTGAACTATAGAGGTTTGTCATAGGAGAACAAATCATATACATATATATATCAACATCAAGTATTATCGCATCGCATTTCACATGCTTAAATATTTTTGCTATTTCGTCCATCATTCTATGGACCCATGCTCTTCCTCGAGCTTATACACAATCACCTTTGAAACTCCCTCGACATTGAAAATTGAATCTGGGATCTCATTCTAGACATCATCGTTACTAGAATTCTATGCTTGCATCGCAACCTTCCTCGTATAGTCATACGACCCTCTATTGATAAGGAGGAATAAATATTCAATAGGTAAATAATCTACTTAATTAGTCTATTCAATGATAACTTATACATCACCATGACCCGATTAGTGGTACTCAATCTCAACATTCATTACAGTACAACTCTCACAGTTGTCATTTTCTCATTATTCATTGACTCATTGGAGCATTACTATGGTCTACCACTGATCTACTGTAGTCATCCGTTTTCCATGAAATCTTCATATCTAACCATACAAAGTCCATACCTACCTTATCGAATTCTTCTAAGAAGTTAACATAATCACCATTTATAATTCATGAAGAACACTCCAGATCCTGGCGTACATTCATGACATGAAGCAGATAAAATTACAGAAGAGTTTCAATCAAAGCAACGATAGCAGGTTAATACCCTTCTTAATCATATGCCTTCAATAGAAGACTTAACTCAAAGGTTCGTTTAGTCCTTCTTGAAATATGGTATTGGCTTATCTCAAGATAGTACCTTCTAAGATAGATAGCCCGCTCATGGCGATTACACGAATTAAACCTTTACCAACTACTATTACGGTTGGGTATTGCACAGTCATCAGAAGGAATGTCAATCTTCAAAACCATAATACAACCTTCACGGCTTTAACCATTATTACTGTATTCTTCTGGCATGAGCGCCGATAATTGTCCTCTTACCCTTAAAGTGTTGGCCACCTCTTTGGCCTTTCCTGATAGTAAAATTTCCTTACAATCAATGTCCTTTTAACCACCTCCAACTAAATTTTCTACCTCTTTTCAATCACTACTTGTGTGAAGATGTTTTCCTTAAAATCTGATGAGTAAAAAAAAATCACCATTTTTCCATAAGTTATTGCCTCAGTCTTTAGAGGTTAATCACTGTCACGACTGACTCTCAATCATACTTAGAACATCTTTTATCTTAGGTCCTAATTGCCCTGAACAATTTCAACCTTTACTGGTTCGATCCATACTTTCTCGTGGTTTAACACGTGCCCCACTTGGCATCATTATAATTACGTCATATTTCCTTTATCAACATTTCTATTCTTGAGAATTTTGAATATTACCTTTCTCCTTGTAAAACCTCTAGGGTTATCCTTGAATCGTTCCTCCTATATTCCCTAGATACAGGGCATATCATAATACCATTTACTAATACTAGAACCATTGTCTATGTACTTCTGAAAAATTTCTTTACTGATCTTTAAAGTTTGTTGTTACCTTGATCCTATCCAATTCATACTGTCAAAACTCATGCTGTCCCTAATAAGGGTGGATGCCAACCTTTATGCATTCCCTTAGGATTCATCTCAAGTTATCGAAGTTATATCCTTAATTCCACCTTTAAAAAAAATACTTGCATCCTTTCATGGATAAATCAAGTCATATATCCTTGATAGATTATCTTATTCATCATTCCCACCTTGATAGTCTATACCTAATTTCATAATAGCATCCTTATTCAAATTGAGGTCAATCCATATGGCCTCCAAAAGATAACAATGGTTATCTGCTTTTCTTTCCTGATTTGGTAATGATAACATGGATGTTCTGGAAGATATTGGTCGTGTTCAACGTGAACATCTTCTTAATAAATCCTCATTTTCTTTTATTGCTTATCTCAACAGTCATCTCAATGTTGGGATATCTTTCATACCTGGCGTCTCCCTTTCTGGGTATCATGCCACCGGTTTTACACTTCACATTCTTGAAGGTCACTTCCTTCATCCAATTTTCCTAATTTCTTACTTTCTTGTCTCCTCAGTCTATCCGCGTCTCATAATTTATCCTTCGAACTATCTCAAGGTTTCCTCGAATCCTCCCAACTTACAGGGGATAAAATATCTGTAACTCTTATTCCTTCAATCATCAACTTTAACTCATGGTGAATCACCCTCATCCTGATGATTACATACTTTTCTATTTCTATTGCTACGAGTCTTTAGGGTTTCCTCATACCCAACTCCCTTATCATTCCTCAAACTCTATTGTCTTTATATTCCTTTCCACTTCAGTTTCTTTTTGTTTTCCTTTCTCTTATCATTATTTCATGAACCCACTAATCATTGACTTCAAGCATCACATCGTTCTGGGATTCTTGTCATCAGAACGAATCTTGACAACTTTTACAACTTAGCTTCATATTTCATCATACTCGTCCGCCTTTGTTCTGACTCTAAAGCTTTTACACTATCTCCATAACCTTGGGAATTACTTTCCCGAAAACAATTGACTGAACTTTAATCAGTTTATTCTAACCTCTGGCTCCGTGCCTTTCTTGGTCTTTCACCAGTGGCGGCCCTTCTCTTAGGAGGGTAAGTGACAAAAATAATCTTTTGTGATTCGTCCATCATTTAGAATCTCAAATGATTCCTATATTTCCTTTAGCCAGGCTCTTGCCTCGACTGGGTCAGCTTGTTCCTTGGAACTCTAAGGGCTTAGCGACTTAAAGGTCCTGAAAGAATTTCTCACCGCATTGTTTCCTCAGGGTGGTGGTTGGGGATAATAGTTTAAGTTCTGTCTAGAAAGGTCCATAAATTTTCGTATAGGAGTACCGTCTCGGGTCTCCTTTCCTTACTCGACTTCTGTTTCCTTAGTCTGAACATTCCCTCCTCCTCCCCATAATCGGGGTCATCCTACATATTTTAAATCCTCATTTTCTACTTCATCATGTTATGGGTTCCTTCTATCTTGATGGCGACCTCCCTGACTATCACGTTCAGGGTTTGCTCTAAATCTTATTCCTCAAACTAGCTTTCATCTAAGATCTCATCTTTAAGCTCTTGAACATTTGGAACCCAAATTCTGTAGGAATACCTCATTATTCCCTTATCATCTTTCTCGGTATTAATCTCTTATCTATTTGTTGGCTCTCTGCCTTCATTCATCACTTTTTCTGGCACAATATGTTCTTTTCCAATAATTCGGGTTGTATTGCAATCTCAAACAGCTTTTCGGTACCGGCTCCGATTACCTTCATATCTATTTCCATTTTCTCAAAATCTCTTATCAACTCTCCCAAAGACATTATCATCTTGAATCTCTCCTTTACACTAAGGGCATTAGCCACCATTTTGGCTTTCCCTGGATGATAAAGAATCTCATAATCGTAATCCTTGATTAGCTCTAACCACCTCATTTGGCGCATGGTGAGCTCTTTCTGCGTGAAAATGTACTAGAGCACTTATGGCTTAGGTAAATCTCGCACTTCTCTCCATACAAGTAGTGCCTCCAATCTTTAGGGCAAAACTATTGCCACGAGCCCAAGCTCATGGGTGGGGATATCGAATTTTATATTCTCTTAATTTTCTTGACGCGTACGCGAGTACCTTGTTGTGTTGTATAAGAGCACCCTAATTCCTTATGCGAAGCGTCAATACAAATCACAAAATCTCCTTTTTCCATCCGACAATGCCAACATAGGGGTCGTCACCAACCTTTGCTTCAGTTGTTAAAAGCTTTTCTCGTATTTCTCTGTCCATTCAAACTTCTCAGTCTTACGAGTAAGCCGCGTTAAAGGGGCTACTATCTTTACAAACTTGAACGAACCTCCGGTAGTGACCGGCCAATCCTACCTCTGGTAGTTTCCCTAACCATGGTCATCAATTCCTCAATGGTCCTTTATTCATTCTTGTTAGGATCCTCCACGAGATCCTCCTCAGCAACAATCCCATCTAGGACAACATCCTCAACCACTACATCCTCAAAATGAACATCATCCGGTCCTGCGTTAGGACGCTCTATCGGATCCACAATCCGATCTCCAATTAGTAATAAAACATCATCACGCTGTAGCTCCTCAACCTCAGGGTTCGGAGTCCCGCTACCATCTACGATAACGAACTACGCTTCTATCACGATATTTATAAGGGTTCCCATAAGGGTTTTAACTGTCACTACTACGTTAGGTAGCCCGACTATGAACTTGGCAAGAGTTCTTATTATCTTAGTGAACTTATTATTTTTACGTCATATCGTCTCTGAGGTTTATAACGCTTGGCTCTGATACCATTTCTGTAACACCCCCAAATCCGGGGTCGGGGATCTGGGTTGTCACGAGTTCCATTTCCCTTAATAACACCCAATCTTAATAAATAATCAACTACTCTGTATTGTGACCCCACAATAAACACACACGCCACAAGTTATAGTCTCAGAGATGAATATCCAAAAATAATCACAAGTCGTTTTATTCCACAATTATATGCCAATACACCTTAAAAGGGTTTCTGAATAAATTTACATTTCTTTGCCATTATTACAATTCATATAGATACATAAGTCTAGTACATCAGAAGTTGAAAGTCTAGCCTATTGGTAATTTCTACCTCAGCTACAGCGGCATCAACGCTTCCAGAAAACTGCGGAACGTTTTCTAACCGCTTGCGAATTAGAAGTTTGATCTTGTTCATCTTTTCTATCTGTTGTTGTGTGATGAAAGAAGAAAGCAAGGGTGAGCAACAAGCCCACCAAAATAATATGTATAATAATTAACAATATATGAGCATTCTCATAGTACTTATGAAAGTTTTGGTCAAGAAGAAATGAACCAAGTTTGATATCTTAACGCGACGAAGTCGCAAAATATTCAGTATATATACTTATATACTTTTCAAAATCTTTGAAATCCTCTGCCATGTATAATATACATAGAGTTCCAGTTTATAACTGTATAAAAATATCGTTGCAAGGTGATCTTATATATCTAACCTTGTCTCAACGTTTTTCTGAAAATCTTTGTCATGCATAAGATAATCATTAACCAGATATAAGTTGAAAAGATGAAGTTACAAGATACCCCAATATACTTATATCTTTTCCAAATACTACTTGAACTACCACCATTCAAGTTATAACCAGTTTCAAAAGTTCATCACATAGATGAGACTACAAGATAAGACTTGCATAGATTCGATCTTTGAAATATTATTGAATGAAATAAAGTTACGAGATACTTTATTTAGTCCCGATATATATATCCACATATATATCTCTTAAACATTTCCTGGAACCTCTGTTATGTAAAGTATGAACAGAGATTGTAACATCCAATGAATTTTGGAAAGGAAAAGAATTTTGGCATAAACCCGATATCTTGCTGATCAGGCAAAGATACCAATAAGTAACCTTTTCTACTAGTAGATGGATGAATCCCCCACCGGTCATCACCCTGGCCACATAAGGACCTTGTGCTGGACCGCCACCCGGCCTCTTACGCGTTGATGGACTGCCACCCAGCCACTTACACTTTGATAGACCGTACCCCGGCCTGTCGCTTATGCCGACTCAATTAGATGGACTTACTTCCCGAACGTTGGGTAAGTAATCAATTCATTTATCAAAACAGCCACCTTGTTGTGAATATAAAATACACCACAGAGCCGGATCCCTTAGATTTTTGAGCGAGTATTCAAGTCCCCTTCAAAAAGGAAGATCTTAAATTTGAAAACGAGTTTTGGGATCCGCTCTAACCTTTAAAAATCATTTTGAAGACTCAAAAACACTTTAAAGAGTGTTTGGAGTAATGCTGATTTAATAAAGTAAATCAGTCCCGATATATTAGAAAATATCTGAATATTATTAAATAATATTCCCATAAGGATAATCTCTATATAAATAACTTGAAGTAGAAGTTGTAAAACTTATACTTGAAATGAGTATTAAATAACCAAAGATATACTTATACGAAAGTACTATCTTTATTTGAATAATCAAAAATAAGTTTGATTATCGACACCTTATTCTTTAATAAAATAAAGAATATATTTCAGTAAATAATCGGAGTCATAGGTCCTCAAATGAATATTCAAATAATATTCAATAAATAATATAAAGTGAGTCATAAGTCCTCGAATGAATATTCAAGTAATATTCATTAAATAATATAAAGTGAGTCATAAGTCCTCGAATGAATATTCAAGTAATATTCATTAAATAATATAAAGTGAGTCATAAGTCCTCGAATGAATATTCAAGTAATATTCATTAAATAATATAAAGTGAGTCATAAGTCCTCGAATGAATATTCAAGTAATATTCATTAAATAATATGAAGTTATCGAATAAACCTTATTCGATTAATAGTTTTTAAAAACCATATCAATATATATATATATAAATATATATATATATATCATATACTCGGGAACATCTACTCCCGGTTTTAGAAAAGGGTTCACCTTTGGGTCCCCTATACTCAGGGTATACGCAACTACTGCTTATCTCTAGCATAGGTATTATGCAACTAATAAGCATTTGAACCAACAGATATATAAGTCAAGAATACGAAACAGGCATGCATATATACCATATCACATGCTCCAATATATCGCAAGAATTTGCTAATAACAAATATGCATTTATCACAAGATCATGCATATACACATATACATCACAACAACAGTTATACGGGTAGAAAACTTGCATGAGTGCTCCCGGATAGACTTAAGCTTAGAGTGGGTCCAATAACCTATGAACAACAACATAAGTCGGAATTAAACCCCGGTCGCTTAAGAAACTAGACTTTAACCATTTAGAGTCCTAACGTTCACTTTCGCGCTTAACGATTCACTTAAGTCGCTCGAGTACCCTCGGCTCCACCATTTTTAATAAATTAACCATTAAGAGTTTTAAGGCGATTCTTTCGCGAGCACCTTACCAACTGCCTAATCCACTTTACATAAATGTTTCATACCCCAAGTAGTCATTTAAAGTCCTTAACCAAGGTTTCAAAGTAAGGCGAGGGGTAATGGTTCGGTCGCGAAACGCCGTTACTTAAAACGGTCGTTTCTCCTAAAACGTACATCGGATTCAAACGAACCACATATCAAAACGAAGCTCGTAACATGAACTATCTAATCATTGCAATGGTAAAAACCTAACAGGGAGTTCTCGGGTCCTGATGTTAAGAACAAAAACAGTCTAAAGTAAATCGGACATTACGATGGCTATGTTTACGCGATTACCAATTTTTATACCACTCCAATCAATCCACAATTCAACCCACAATCAACATTACAACCAAAATCCCTCCAAACCTCACCACATCAGTCCATTACTTCATGTTTTATCCAACTTATTCAATCACAACAAAAGCTACTAACCATACTAAGGTTCATTAACTAATAACCAAGATTCAACCATCAAAATCTCTACAAACTCAACCAAACTTTAAACAAAAAAGCATCATGCTTCACATATACTATATCAATCATAACCATTCCTAAATACTCAAAACTAAAAGCTAGGTTTTGGAGTTTATACCTTCTTGAAGCTTCTTAACACAACACAAGAGCTTTGAATGCCTAAAAGAACCTTGATCCTTGCTTGTATTACCTTAAACTTTCATTAAAATTCAAGAAAACTAAAGTTATTTTTTGAAAGTTACTATTCACCATCTTCTTCCTTAAATTATTGGAAGAGATTGTGAAGGAAATTGAAGCTTAGATTCATGGGATAGCTATATCTATGTATAAGGAACCTTGGATAATTACCTCATGATTTAACAATTTTTGGATCTTGGATTTTGATTTTTTTCTCCTTGAAAATGAAGAGAAAGTCGAGAGCTTCCTTGAAGAAATGGAGTGTTTTGTGTTTTTTGATGTTATGATTTGTTTTTGGCTTGGTTGATCCACTTTTTTTGTTTAATTAACTTTTTACCATGGTAAAGAATGAATGGTTCACAATCATCCAACAATTCCTTCCCTTATGTCATCCTTATGTCACCTTGCACATGTCATAATGCTTCCACTTGTCCACACCTTGTTGGTTTGATGACATCATCATCCCTAACCTCCTTGATTAACTCCTAATTGCTTGCCTAATGACCGCTGATCTGTTAAACGGTTCGCTTAACTTTCGTTCTCGTTTATCGTTTGAGGGATCATACCCGGGATCTTATTACTTGGGTTCCCTTAACCTTTCTCAATATATTATATTCCTTTTATGATCCTCTCTTATAATCCTTGAATTTAAATCCTTTCAATCATGTTACCTTATACTCAATTCTTTCGGTATCTGGTGGATTCTCGGGAAAAATCAAAGTGTTCGGATTTGGATTCTGACGATCTTTACATACACTTATATCCCATATAAAGTACTAATAAGATTTCAGAAGATCAATAAAAGAACCCCTACATAGTGTGGCATGAAAAGTTTTCTTATTCAGCATAATCAACAAAACACTATTCATAAGGGTTTCAAAAATTCCAAAATTGGGGTTATTACAGTTATCTCCATAATCTGCCCACAATTATACATGGATCATGTTCTTGGGTTTCAAAATTTTTTGTTTTATTTACGTTTATCCGCTGCGTTTTATGCCTCGAAACCCAATAATGGTATCAGAGCTACGTGTATAAGGGGCTGATTTGGTTACATGTTTACTATATTTTTACAAGTATGCATGTGTGATGAGTCTGCCATGATAACAGTTATATTATATGAGTCTGCCATGATAACAGTTATTTTATAAGAATGATATGATGAATCGGTTAATGATCTATATGATGATACTAGTATGTTTAAGATCTACCATAACTCATATGTATGCGATTTCTTATAATATGTATATTGATACATGTTTTTGGTAACTGGAATATGGGTCGTGTGTATACTGATACATGCTTCTGGAATAGTATTCTGATACATGTTTTGCTAGTATTCTGATACTTGATTTTGCAAAAATTTCCGCCATCGGGGGGCTCGCTGCCCCCCCGAACCCCCCCCAGCGACCTCACCGCGGTTTAGGGTAACGTTTTAATTTGTGCTTATGACATATGCTTTACTTATTTATTATTCTTGATTGGATCATGATAAGTGATAAATAGCATGTCATCTTTATATGATCTATCATGTTCTTTAATGGTTACTTGAGCATGGTGCATAGTTATGGCCTTAAGACCTTAGTTGTAATGGTTTATTCTTTTGGTTTGTAATAAATATGACTTGCATGTCATTTTCTATTTGTAGTTGTTTTATCTCGAATGTAACTCAAGTTCTTTTGTAAGTTCATTAGTATAATTCTTAATGTAACATCCAAGAAGGACAAGGGAACAAGGAGGCATCCTATGGAGGCCAAGGAGACAATGGAAGCAATAGAGAAGACATATGTAATAGCTATTTTTTACACCATAGATTGACCTTGATCTTTTCATTAGCCTGAAAAGATCACATAGGATTGGGCTATAACTATTGCACGTTTACTTTACGCACTTTTCATATGATGTATAAATAGTATGTGTAGAGTAGAAAATGCATGTTTTAATTAGATTAATGATGCATGTATGTATTAGATATATCACCCATGCCATGCCTTTAAACAAGATAAAATCTGTAACGACTCAAGATTTAAAATTAACAAACGATCATGAGATTCTCGTGTTTATGAAACACAGAATGAAATACGAATCTTCTTTATTTCCGACATAGGTGATTTTGTCAACAACGGGTTTATGGAACTTGTAAGGCTGTGGGTTTTAAGCGAGACCGATGTCACTCCTCCACTACCTGGAAATCAAACCATTGACGAGTATTGATTTGAAGTATTTTATTCAAGGAAAAATTGGGAATCTCTTTATGATGGGATCATGATCGTTCTAAATTAAAAATCCCTAAGTAAAAATATTAAGTTTTAATCAGATGTTTTCCAATGAATGAACACTCATTGAATCCTAGATCGATAAGGGGAAGGGCTGTCAGTGGCAGGGGACTCCTATCTATCGTGGTGAAATGCGACAAATATAAACAGTTATATTCGGACGTTGTATCATTGGGTCTAACTTAACTGAGTCATCATAATAAGATGAATATAAACGGTTATATTCAACTATTATGAACTTAGAAGCATGGAGTTTGGTTAAAAATCTATTAGATAGATAAGATCAATTATTGTTCACCAAACTATCCAAGAATTATATATGATATAATTGATAACTGTTGTCTACCTAAATAATCATGTTTTAAGGACTACCAGTGGTTGACTTAGGACATGACGAAATATGGATCTTGGCTCACTAGAAAGATTTATGGAATATACTTTCCGAATTAATAGTTAGGGCTATTAATTTGATAAAAAATAATGGGAGATATATTATGAATATATCATAATCATATGAACATAAAATTTTAACTTAGACAATCTAATATTTATTTTGCGCTTTTATTATTGTAGATACTGAGTAATGGCAAACAACACAAACACACTATCTATACGTTCAGTCCTTGAGAAGGACAAGCTGACAGGAGGAAACAACTTCCTAGACTGGCAGAGGAATTTGAGGATTGTCCTCAGGCAGGAGCGCAAGCTTCATGTCATTGATATTCCTCCTCCAGGCCCCCTTCTTGAGGGTGCTACTGCTGATGAACGAGCAGCACGCACAAGGGATGAGAATGATACAAATGATGTTGCATGTCTTATGTTGGCAACAATGAGTGCTAAGCTTCAAAGACAGTGTGGCGCCCTCCAAACCCGAGTCAGAAGTTTGGGGTCCACACACACACCTTATTTATAACCTGCTTATAACAATAATAAAGATAATAATAATATGCAGTGACACTATTTACCAACTACCACGGACCGCAACAGGTTAAAGTATGCACACAAGCCAAACACACTAATATATTACAAAATGATCAAATCCCAATCATTCAAACTCAAACTGAGTATTAAACTTTATTACAACTTTTACAAACTTAAATTATCCCAAAAGAAGTCTACTAGCTCAGCTTCCTCAACCTGAACCCCTAGCTCTCGCGCTGGACTGGGGATCCTCGTTACCAACTGGTTCCTTTTTAACTGGAAAGAATATAAACAACATCGCACAAATGAGCTAACTAGCTCAGCAAGTCTTAATGACAAAACTGAGAATAATGATCATCAAGTGTATATGGTTATGGTATCAAATGAACAAGGAATTATGATTTAGAATTGGATATTATACTTTTAATTTAAAAACCAAGGTTAGGCTGCTGATCAGTCACGCACTAACCCCGAGCAAGGCACACAGCATTGCTCTAACTACTGGATCCAAGGCACACATTGGCCTAACTTGACCATTATATGGTCTGACCACGAATCTGGTCCACAATTTTATAAAAAAAAAACAATCCAATTCTAACATATTAACAGAATAAGCAATAATAAACAATAACCAGAATCATTAACAACAATGAGTGTTTAACAATGAAAGGGTTTCAATCCTTGTAAGGATCGATAAGGTAATTTAAAAGCTTGGATGCTGGGTAATAAAAGAATTGGATAACAAAGGAATTCAACATTTCAGGGTTTCAAAGATTTAGGCTTTCAAAGCATAGGATGCAATGGTTGAGTATACAAGTAATTCAGTTCAGTGTTTGGGATTTTGTTTGCATGTATTTGTGGAGTAGTATCGTATACTTGGGGTTCGTGTTTGGGTATACAACAATCAATGGTCTAGAAAGAATAAGGTTCATGGCTCAAGAACAATAACTGGAATCAGGGTTTGGGTTTCAGTGCTTCAAAGCACTTGCAATAACAACAAGACTATCAAGTACTACAATATCTCGAGAAAGTTCAGAACACTTGCCTGGTATTAGCTTACTACACTGCACTCGCTTCCAATCACAATCGTCTTACTCCTCAACTACCTGTTTCCCTTTCCTACGCCTTGCCTCTTCTGCTTACATATCATAAGCATCTATCAATCATCACTCATAGGATTCTGTTTAACACATACTTCTATCTACCCTTCGTTTTACCCAAATCCGATTAACGGATTGAAAGTTATGCAATAACCAAGTAAACACCAAATATATAGACCGATAGTCAATCAACAAGTCACATATAACACATAATACATCACGTAATCAATGATATGTCATTTATAAAGAAGTCTCGAGTCATAAATAGGCTTTCTGGGATTTAAAATGATTTTTAAAACATTTTTCGGAATTAAAACGGGTCGTTGGATCAATTTCGGGTTAATAAACAGGGTTCGGTTGGCCAATTCTGGCTCCGAAACAATTTTATAATAATTATCAAGCCTTGTAAATAATTTAGAATAATATTTTAAAGCTCGAAACTATTTTTCGGAATTTTTAAATCATTTTTAAATAATTAAATCTAATTAAATAATTAATTAAAATCAATTAATAATTAATTAAATCAATTAATCAATTAATTTTCGAATTAATTGACCAATTAATCAATTAAAAATTAACTGAAATTAATTAACTAATTAATTCAGATTTATTTTAGAATTAAAAATAATTTTCGGAATTAAAATAATAATTTTTGGAATTTTTAGAAATTTAAAATGAATTTTTTTATAATAAAAATAAATAGGAAATATGATTTTTGAGTATTTTTAAAACAGGAATCCAATTTTTGCAAAGTCTGGAAACCTGGGGGACCAAACTTCATCGTTTTCAAAAGTACAGGGACCAAACTGTAATTTTGCAGTTCCAGTCGCCGGAAAAGTCGGGGGTGGCCGGAGAACATATCCATGCAAACAAATCATTCTAATCATCCCTGTTCTGGCCGGAAATTGGCCAAGAACATCGCCGGTTTCCGGCGAACATCGGAAATTTTAAAAACACAACTCCCTACGATTCAAGCATCCTCTGTTAACGAGCTATATATCAATCGATTAAAAATTTCATAAGGAACACAACCCACTATAAATCAACAGTTAATAACCCCTGAATTAAAAACCCCCAAATTTCAATTGAAAACATTCATACGGGTTATAAACCCTAATTTTGAAATTCGAAAATTAAACCCACTTTTGAGCATGTTATTGAACTCCAAATCAGACGTATGACATATGAAAATCATCAGGAAAACAAGCTCTACAACATGCAATCATCAAATCATACAAACAATCATCCGAACGAAAATTCATATTTTTAATAAAATAAATTCGAAAATAAATAAATTTCCAGAAAATAAACCTTTAATTCTGCAGGTATATGGATTACAAATTCTGATAGAGCTTTTCAAGACCTTCAAATCCAGTGCTCGAGCTTTTCAAACAAAGATCAATAACACCTTCAAAAGTTGATTTGATTCTTGGAACAGTTTATGAATATATGATTTTTCTCTGTAAAATTATATATTTATCTGTCTGCAAATGATTTTGATACGAAATAAAATACAGTAGAAGGCTATTTATATTTATGGAAAATTAGTATCCCGTTGGATCAAAACGGTACATTTATTTATAAAAACTGATCCAAACGGTATCGGTTTTCGGGATAATTATCCAAACCAGTACAATTTGTACTGCGGTCTTGATCTCAGCGCCTGATTACACGTACTACGAAGTGATAATTGGGATAGTTTATAAAAAAGCTCCCGTTTATCGAAAATACGGGTTTTATTGATTTACCGAAACGAATATTGTATCGAAAATGTTACGCCGGGACCCGCGCAGAACAAACCGTACGCCGGATCGAAAAAGTCGAAACATGGGATATGCTCGGAATATTACAATTAGGTTAGGAAGGAGTTCTCGAAAGAGTTTCGGGTTCCAAAAACGTAACAACGGGTGACGTCGGTTGGTTCCCGTTTTTATAAAATAGATTTTAAATACCCGGAAAAAGATTTTATAAATTTCATATGATTCTTATAAATTCATAAATCATCATAAAAATAATTAGGAAGATATGACAATTATCTATATTTTATTTTGGACATATAAAAATTAAAATACTCAATTAATATTATTTTTGAATATCCAAGTACAGATAACACTTAACAATTAACTCACAGAATAGATACTGAACACACATAATAATTATTTAATAGCAAAAATAATTACACGATATATCCCGGATATTACATCCTTCCCCCCTTAAAAGGATTCTGTCCTCAGAATCTCCTAAGAAAACAAATGAGGGTACTTTTCTCTCATATCACTTTCTAACTCCCAGGTTGACTCTTCAACCTTTGGGGTTTTCCACAATATTCTTACTAGCTTTACCACTTTATTTCTCAATACTTTCTCTCTCTCCTCTAGAATCTCTATCGGACTCTCTACATATGACAAATCTGCCTGAAGCTCTATTGGCTCATATTCTATTACATGCCTGGAGTCTGGATTATATTTCTTGAGCATTGATATATGAAAAACATTGTGAATGTGCTCCATGTGCGGTGGTAACGCTAATTGGTAAGCTACCTTGCCAACACGCTTTAAGATCTCAAAAGGTCTGACATATCTTGGGCTTAGCTTCCCTTTCTTCCCAAACCTCGTTAGTCGTTTCCATGGTGATACTTTCAGTAATACCAAGCTTCCTTCTTCAAATTCCATGTCTTTCCATGACTGATCTGCATATTTTCTCTGACGATCTTGGGCGGCTATCAATCTCTTTTGGATAATTTCAACAACTTCTTTCATTTGCTGTACCATTTCAGGTCCAAGTATTTTGCGTTCTCCTACTTCGTCCCAATATACTGGAGATCTACATTTACGTCCATAAAGGGCTTCATAGGGTGGCTTCCCAATGCTGGCGTGATAACTGTTGTTGTAAGCAAACTCTACCAGAGGTAAATGCTCGTCCCAACTTCCTTTAAAATCAATAGCACAAACACGTAACATGTCCTCGATTATCTGGATAGTTCTTTCACTTTGGCCGTCCGTCTGCGGGTGATAGGCCGTACTCATATTCAGTCTCGTTCCTAAACATTCTTGAAAACTCTTCCAAAATCTTGAATTAAATCTTGGATCTCGATCAGATACGATAGACACTGGAACTCCATGACGAACTACGATTTCCTTTAGGTACATATGGACCAACTTGTCGAGCGAAAACCTTTCATTTATAGGCAAAAAATGAGCTGACTTGGTAAGTCTATCCACTATAACCCAAATGGCATCATGATTAGCCCTTGTCCTTGGTAATCCAACTATAAAATCCATGGCAATATGTTCCCACTTCCACTCTGGAATCTCCAATGGCTGTAACAATCCACTTGGTCTTTGATGCTCTGCTTTAACTCTCTGACATGTATAACATCGGTTAATCTATTCCGCAATTTCCTTCTTCATATCCGGCCACCAGTAATTCTTCTTTAAATCTCTATACATCTTGGTACTCCCTGGGTGGATGGAATATCTTGAACTATGTGCCTCTTGTAAAATTTCATTCTTTAACTCCGTCACCGGTGGAATCCAAATTCTAGATGAAAACCTCAGAATGCCTTGGTCATCCTGTTGCGTGCATAATTCTTTACCTAGCAAATGATTTATATCTTGATCCATTATCTCTTTCTGACATTTCTTTATTTTCTCCAATAACTCCAGTTGGAAAGTCATACTATACACTTTTACTTCTTCAGGCTTGCAAACTCTAATCTCCAATTCCAATAACTGAAATTCCTTATATATCTCTTCAGGTACGGATAACACATTTAACCTTTCCTTCCGACTTAACGCGTCTGCTACAACGTTCGCTTTACCGGGATGATAATTAATCAAGCAATCATAGTCTTTGATCAACTCTAACCATCTCCTTTGCCTCATATTAAGTTCCTTCTGTGTGAATATGTACTTTAAGCTTTTGTGATCCGTATAAATCTCACACTTCTCTCCATACAGATAATGTCTCCAAATCTTCAAAGAAAACACTATGGCTGCTAGTTCCAAATCATGAGTAGGATACTTTTGTTCGTGTGGTTTCAATTACCTTGACGCATATGCAATCACCTTGTCATGCTGTATAAGAACACATCCTAATCCTTTGTGAGAAGCATCACTATAAATTACGAAATTCCCTTGATCGTCTGGAAGTGACAAAACAGGTGCCGTGATTAATCGTCGCTTCAACTCCTGAAAACTTTCCTCGCATTTGTCGTTCCATATAAACTTCTCATTCTTTCGTGTAAGCTTCGTTAATGGTGTGGCAATCCTCGAGAAATTTTGAACAAATCGACGATAATATCCCGCCAATCCTAAGAAACTTCTTACCTCGGTGGGTGTTCTCGGTCTCTCCCAATTCGTAATTGCCTCGATCTTTGTCGGGTCCACTTTGATCCCTTCGTTACTGACTATGTGTCCTAAAAACTGAACTTCCTGTAGCCAAAACTCACACTTCGAGAATTTAGCATATAATTTCTTTTTTCTTAAAATCTCCAAAGTTGTCCTCACATGTTCCACATGATCCTCTTCCGTCTTTGAATAGATCAAAATATCGTCTATAAATACAATAACGAACTTGTCCAAATACTCCTTGAAAATTATGTTCATCAGGTCCATAAACGCTGCCGGGGCATTAGTCAATCCAAAAGACATTACTAAAAATTTATAATGTCCATACCTTGTTCGGAAAGCTGTCTTTGGTATATCTTCTGGCTTGATCTTTAGTTGATGATATCCCGATCTTAAATCAATTTTGGAGAAGTACTTGGCTCCCTTCAACTGGTCGAACAGATCATCGATTTTGGGTAACGGATATTTGTTCTTGATTGTCAGCTTGTTGAGCTCCCTATAGTCGATACACAGTCTCATGCTTCCATCTTTCTTCTTGACAAATAATACCGGTGCGCCCCACGGGGACACACTGGGTATGATTACTCCTTTCTCTAACAGCTCTTACAATTGCTTCGCTAACTCTTTCATCTCAACGGGCGCCATTCTATACGGGGCCTTGGATACTGGTTCTGTTCCAGGTGCTAAGTCGATCACAAATTCAATTTCTCTATCTGGAGGAAGTCCTGGCAATTCGTCGGGAAACACGTCTGAAAATTCATTCACTACTGGAATATCTTCAAGTTTTACTGGCTCCTGACTCTTGTCAATGACGTATGCTATAAAATGCTCGCATCCTTGCGGTAATAACTTTTTAGCTTGAATCATTGTTAAAAACTTCTTTACTTGCTTCTCGCCCTTGAACGTTACTATCCTTTCATCTGGCATTTTCACCATTACTTTCTTATTTCGACAATCTATCTGGGCATCATGCTTAGATAACCAATCCATCCCTAATATAACGTCAAATTCTCCTAACTTAAATGGTATCAAATCTACACAAAACTTACTACCAAAAATCTCAACCTCACAATTCCCACAAACTTGATTCACAGTTACACGTTCTTGATTTGCTAATTCCACAGTCATTATTTCATTTAAACACTCAACTGGACAATTTAACTTACTAACAAAATCTTGTGAAATAAATGATCGAGTTGCTCCCGAATCTATTAATACTTTGGCACATAAAGAATTCACAGTAAGCGTACCTGCCATGACATCCGTATCCTGGATCGCATCCTTCACCGACTTGTCAAATACTCTAGCCCTTGGAGTCTCATTTAGTATTGGAGTAGATCCCATAATCCTCAATGCATTACTGACTGGGGCTGATATCTTGCAATCCCTGGCCATATGTCCTGGCTTCCCACATTTAAAGCACGTAAATCCGATGGCTGGAACCTTTACTGCTGGATTCCGGATAGGCTGATCCTTATTTGCTGGCTCCCTTGCTGGCTGATTTTGGCACTCCCTCGAATAGTGCCCTTTCTGGTTGCATTTGAAACATACCACATTCAACTTATTACAAACTCCCCCATGCTTCTTCCCACATATTTGGCAATCCGGAAAAGTTAGTCTCAACTGATTCGGCTGATTCGTATTAACTGGACGGTTGCTCTGGCCTCCGTCTTCTGCATTCTGTCTCCTGAAATTAAAATTTCTCCCTGGCTGGAACTTGCCCTTCTTAAAGTTTGGAAACTTCCCTTGTTGTGACTGACCCTCAACCTTCCTTTTCTTGCTCTCTTTCTCCTTCTGTGACATCTCACTCTCTGTTTCCGCAATCATAGCCTTCTGTACAACTCCTGCATAGGTCTCCAATTCAAAAATAGCTACCTTCCCTCTGATCCATGGCTTCAAGCCTTGCTGGAATCTCTTAGCTTTCTTCCTATCAGTATCAACATATGACGGCACATACCTTGACAATTCTTCAAATTTACTCTCATAATCTGCCACCAACATAGTTCCTTGCTTCAATTCTAAAAACTTCAGCTCCATCTGATCTTGAACAAACTGAGGAAAATACTTTCCTAAAAACAATTCCTTAAACCTTTCCAAAGTAATAACATATGTACCTTCCAATGTCTTCACCATCTCCCACCAGTAGGTGGCCTCATTCTTCAAATAGTAACTTGCTAACTCAACTTTCTGCTCCTCTTTCACTTTTACCAAGGCAAATGCTTTCTCTATTTCCTTTAACCACACATTTGCTTCAATTGGTTCTAAGGAACCCTTGAATTTCGGTGGGTTTACTGCCTGAAAAGTTTTGAAAGTTACCTGGGGATTGGTCTGTCTTTGTTGTTGTTGTGCCATGTGAACTGTTTGTTGGGCCAAGATTTGAAGAATTTGGGCTATTGCTGGGTCCATGGGTCCTGGGTTCACATTTGGATTTGTATCATCTTGGTTATTGTTGTTATTGGTTTCTTCATTCTGGGTATTGGTGCGGGTATTTCTTCTGGGAAGGCATTTTCTGTAAAGAATCAAACAACTTATTCAGCTTTTGAATCAAATCTTTGCATAAAAGAAAAGTTTTGTAAAACAGAGGTATCTCTTTTTAAGAACAGTTGTAACTAAGTAAATTGCATGCTTCTTTACAGAATATAAACAGTTCTGGAAAACAGGGTACATGGTATCACAGGGTATAACTCGTGCAATAAATAAGGTAAAGTAAAACAGGTGCGATAAAGTAAATTACAGTGCTGGAAAAGGAAAGGTACTGATATATATAGATCAAAAGTTTTAGGTGGTACAAGCGTAAGGACGCTTTGAAAGTAAAACCAAAAGGGTACAACAACCTACTCACCAGTCAGCATAGCTAATCTATAAATACAACTCAAAAGTCTACTGATACACACTACACACTACTGTACATACTACATAACCATAACAACACTGCTCAGCATCTCCATCTCTAAATCTCTGGCTCTTGGCAAGTCTGGACCTCCAATCTCCTCAAGCTCCTCTAGAACCCACTTAGCCCACTCCAATAGGAAGTCAGGAGTGATGTCCTCATGTGTAGCCTCAGCAATCCTCACAACAGCTGCTCTACGAAACACCTGGAGCCTCTCCCTAAGTCGCCTCTCACCACTCCCCGTCTCTCTGGTACGCATGATATGCAATAACTCCTGGATATGACCCTGTAGGAATCGCTGCTCCATAAGGCAAGCCTCAAACTAATGATATAGGACTGGATAGGAAGAGAACTGGAAAGGTACTCCTGTGACTGAATGACTAATAAAGCCTGAATCAGCAGGTGGGGGCCCTCTAACAGGTGGCCTCAGGCCTAGGGGTGGAATAGCCTGCAATGGTACGGGCTGCAACACAGGTGGAGGTAGTATAGCCAACACTGGTGGAACAACAGGACGTGGATCCGAAAACGGCACTCCAACTGAAGGCTCTGAGTGATCAGCTGATACGGGAATAAAAGAGTCGGCCATCGCTGCTATCTGAAATTATATCGCAATATAAGGATCTCGAACCACGACGCGAATTATACTACTACTGGTTATACCGTAACACTCAACCTCTCGGTGTTCTATCATTCTATTCCTTACTTCTAATCCTAACCCTCTACCCCTTCCCGTCAACCTAGGCTTGTGTCAGTGACTTATAACCTGTAGCTCTGATACCAAACCTGTGGCGCCCTCCAAACCCGGGTCAGAAGTTTGGGGTCCACACACACACCTTATTTATAACCTGCTTATAACAATAATAAAGATAATAATAATATGCAGTGACCCTATTTACCAACTACCACGGACCGCAACAGGTTAAAGTATGCACACAAGCCAAACACACTAATATATTACAAACCGATCAAATCCCAATCATTCAAACTCAAACTGAGTATTAAACTTTATTACAACTTTTACAAACTTAAATTATCCCAAAAGAAGTCTACTAGCTCAGCTTCCTCAACCTGAACCCCTAGCTCTCGCGCTGGACTGGGGATCCTCGTTATCAACTGGTTCCTTTTTAACTGGAAAGAATATAAACAACATCGCACAAATGAGCTAACTAGATCAGCAAGTCTTAATGACAAAACTGAGAATAATGATCATCAAGTGTATATGGTTATGGTATCAAATGAACAAGGAATTATGATTTAGAATTGGATATTATACTTTTAATTTAAAAACCAAGGTTAGGCTGCTGATCAGTCACGCACTAGCCCCGAGCAAGGCACACAGCATTGCTCTAACTACTGGATCCAAGGCACACATTGGCCTAACTTGACGATTATATGGTCTGACCACGAATCTGGTCCACAATTTTATAAAAAAACAATCCAATTCTAACATATTAATAGAATAAGTAATAATAAACAATAACCAGAATCATTAACAACAATGAGTGTTTAACAATGAAAGGGTTTCAATCCTTGTAAGGATCGATAAGGTAATTTAAAAGCTTGGATGCTGGGTAATGAAAGAATTGGATAACAAAGGAATTCAACATTTCAGGGTTTCAAAGATCTGGGCTTTTAAAGCATAGGATGCAATGGTTGAGTATACAAGTAATTCAGTTTAGTGTTTGGGATTTTGTTTGCATGTATTTGTGGAGTAGTATCGTATACTTGGGGTTCGTGTTTGGGTATACAACAATCAATGGTCTAGAAAGAATAAGGTTCATGGCTCAAGAACAATAACTGCAATCAGGGTTTGGGTTTCAGTGCTTCAAAGCACTTGCAATATCAACAAGACTATCAAGTACTACAATATCTCGAGAAAGTTCAGAACACTTGCCTGGTATTAGCTTACTACACTGCACTCGCTTCCAATCACAATCGTCTTAGTCCTCAACTACCTATTTCCCTTTCCTACGCCATGCCTCTTCTGCTTACATATCATAAGTATCTATCAATCATCACTCATAGGATTTTTGTTTAACAGATACTTCTATCTACCCTTCGTTTTACCCAAATCCGATTAACGGATTGAAAGTTATGCAATAACCAAAAAACACCGAATATATAGACCGATAGTCAATCAACAAGTCACGTATAACACATAATACATCACGTAATCAATGATATGTCATTTATAAAGAAGTCTCGAGTCAAAAATTGGCTTTCTAGTATTTAAAATGATTTTTAAAACATTTTTCGGAATTAAAACGGGTTGTTGGTTCAATTTCGGGTTAATAAACAGGGTTCGGTTGGCCAATTCTGGCTCCGAAACAATTTTATACTAATTATCGAGCCTTGTAAATAATTTGGAATAATATTTTAAACCTCGAAACTATTTTTCGGAATTTTTAGTTCATTTTTAAATAATTAAATCTAATTAAATAATTAATTAAAATCAATTAATAATTAATTAAATCAATTAATCAATTAATTTTTGAATTAATTGACCAATTAATCAATTAAAAATTAACGGAAATTAATTAACTAATTAATTCAAATTTATTTTTGAATTAAAAATAATTTTCGGAATTAAAATAATAATTTTTGGAATTTTTAGAAATTAAAAACGAATTTTTTTTATAATAAAAATAAATAGGAAAATGATTTTTGAGTATTTTTAAAACAGGAATCCAATTTTTGCAAACTCTGGAAATCTGGGGGACCAAACTTCATCGTTTTCAAAAGTACAGGGACCAAACTATAATTTTGCATTTCCAGTTGCCGGAAAAATCGGGGGTGGCCGGAGAACTCACCTCCGGCATCCTCCCACCACCATCACCTCCAGAATTAAACTACAGATTACCAGGAACATATCCATGCAAACAAATCATTCTAATCATCCCTGTTCTGGCCGGAAATTGGCCAAGAACATCGCCGATTTCCGGCGAACATCGGGAATTTTCAAAACACAACTCCCTACGATTCAAGCATCCTCTGTTAACGAACTATATATCAATCGATTGCAAATTTCATAAGGAACACAACCCACTATAAATCAACAGTTAATAACCCCTGAATCAAAAACCCCCAAATTTCAATTGAAAACATTCATACGGGTTATAAACCCTAATTTTGAAATTCGAAAATTAAACCTACTTTTGAGCATGTTATTGAACTCCAAATCAGACGTATGACATATAAAAATCATCAGGAAAACAAGACTCTACAACATGCAATCATCAAATCATACAAACAATCATCCGAACAAAAATTCATATTTTTAATAAAATAAATTTGAAAATAAATAAATTTCCAGAAAATAAACCTTTGATTTTGCAGGTATATGGATTACAGATTCTGATAGAGCTTTTCAAGACCTTCAAATCCAGTACTCGAGCTTTTCAAACAAAGATCAATAACACCTTCAAAAGTTAATTTGATTCTTGGAACAGTTTATGAATATATGATTTTTCTCTGTAAAATTATATATTTATCTGTCTGCAAATGATTTTGATACGAAATAAAATACGGTAGAAGGCTATTTATATTTATGGAAAATTAGTATCCCGTTGGATCAAAACGGTACATTTATTTATAAAAACTGATCCAAACAGTATCGGTTTTGGGGATAATTATCCAAACCAGTACAATTTGTACTGCGATCTTGGTCTCGGCGCCTGATTACACGTATTACGAAGTGATAATTGGGATAGTTTAATAAAAAGCTCCCGTTTATCGAAAATACGGGTTTTATTGATTTACCGAAACAAATATTGTATCGAAAATGTTGCGCCGGGACCCGCGCAGAACAAACCGTACGCCGGATCGAAAAAGTCGAAACATGGGATATGCTCGGAATATTACAATTGGGTTAGAAAGGAGTTCTCGGAAGAGTTTCGGGTTCCAAAAACGTAATAACGGGTGACGTCGGTTGGTTCCCGTTTTTATAAAATAGATTTTAAATACGCGGAAAAAGATTTTATAAATTTCATATGATTCTTATAAATTCATAAATCATCATAAAAATAATTAGGAAGATATGAAAATTATCTATATTTTATTTTGGACATATAAAAATTAAAATACTCAATTAATATTATTTTTGAATATCCAAGTACAGATAACACTTAACAATTAACTCACAGAATAGATACTGAACACACATAATAATTATTTAATAGCAAAAATAATTACACGATATATCCCGGATATTATAGACAGCATGTGCATATGGATTCATATACTATCAATGAGCACTTGCAAAGCATGTTTGCAAGCCAAACTCGTCAAGAAAGGTTCAACACGAGTAAGTCACTTTTTAATTGCAAACAAGGGGCAAGTGAACCAGTTGGCCCATATGTTCTGAAGATGATTGGATACATTGAGTACCTTAAAACTTTGGGTTTCCCGATTGGTCTGGAAACTGGTATTGACCTAATCATGAATTCTTTGAACAACAAATTCACTCAGTTTGTTGTGAACTACAATATGAATGAATTTGACAAAACACCTACTGAATTGTTGCATATGTTGAGAACATATGAGACCAACATGAAGACAGCTGAACCTGCTCCCATACTGATGGTGGGCAATAAAGGTAAGGCCAAAGGGAAGGGCAGGTGGAAGGGTAAGAAGAAGATTGGATCTGATTCTACACCCAAGCCAAAGTTAGGTCCCAAACAGGCTTTAAGCCTAAAGGTGGTGTAGCCAAGGGTGAATGTCATTACTGTAAGAAAGCTGGTCACTAGAAGGGAAACTGTCCAATTTACTTGGAGGGTCTGAAGAAAATGAAGGCAGTTCAGATTTCTGGATCAGGTATCTATGTTATAGAAGTCAATTTGTCTATTTCTACATCTTGGGTATTGGATACTGGATGTGCTTCTCACATTTGTATAAATGTGCAGGGCTTGCAGAGAAGTAGAACTTTGGCTAAGGGAGAAGTGGACCTAAGAGTAGGCAATGGAGCAAAGGTTGTTGCTTTAGCTGTAGGGACTTATTATTTATCTATGCCCTCTGGGCTTGTTTTAGAACTAGAATACTATTTTTACGTGCTTGCGATTCGCAGAAACATTATTTTTGTTTCTTGTTTGGACAAGAAAGGTTTTTCGTTTACAATTATGAACAACAGTTGCTCTTTTGCTTTGAATGATTTAACCTATGGTGTTGCGCGTTTATTTAATGGTTTATATGTTCTTGATTTAGATAATCATGTCTGTAATATAGAAAATAAACGACTTAAAATGAATGACTCAAATCAAACATACCTCTGGCATTGTAGTCTAGGCCACATAAATGAGAAACGCATATCCAAATTACAAAAGGATGGATACTTGGATAAGTTTGATTTTGAATCATACCAAGAATGCAAATCTTGTTTGCTTGGTAAGATGACTAAAGCCCCTTTCACTGGTAAGGGTCAAAGGGCCACTAAACGTCTGGAGCTAATACATAGTGATGTATGTGGACCAATGCGTGTGATGGCTAGAGGAGGCTACTACTACTTCATAACATTTACTGATGATTTCAATAGATATGGATATGTATATCTTATGAAGAACAAATCCGATTCTTTTGAAAAATTTAAAGAATACAAGGTTGAAGTAGAGAAGTAAATTGGCGGAGATGCAAGTATTAAGATCTTATGATCCGATCGTGGGGGTGAATACTTAAGCACCGAATTTAGAGAGTATTTGAAAAAGTGTGGTATTGTATCATAACTCACTCCACCAGGAACACCTCAATGGAATGGATTTTCAGATAGGATAAATCGCACCTTGTTGGACATGGTGCGATCGATGATGAGTCATGCAGATCTTCCAATAAGTTTCTAGGGTTACGCTCTAGAAACAGCGGCTTTCACACTTAACTGTGTTCCTACTAAAAAGGTTCAAAAGACTCCATATGAGATATGGAAGGAGAAACAGCAGGCATGAACTTTATGAAAGTTTGGGGATGTAAGGCGTTTGTGAAATGTCAAGAATCTGACAAGCTTGGACCTAAATCCGAAGAGTGCATTTTTGTGGGATACCCTAATGAAATAAAGGCGTATTATTTTTATAGTCCTTCTGAGCAGAAAGTGTTTATTGCTCGAGATGCTGTCTTTATGGAAAGAGATTTTGTTTTCAAAAGAAATAGTGGGAGAACTATAGATCTCGACGAAGATCGAGAACCACAAAATAGCATTGAACCTGAAGTGGAACAAGAGCAGAATAATGATAATGCTCAATAAACACAGGTTGTTCGTAGATCTGGTAGAATTCGCCATGAGCCAGAGAGATATGGATTTCTCTTGACTCAGTGTGGTGATTTGATGCTCATAGATGAAGATGAGCCTCTCACATACCAAGATGCTATGAACAGTCCTGACTCTAAGAGATGGCTTGAGGCCATGAAATCCGAGATAGATTCCATGTACGAAAACCAAGTATGGACTTTGGTTGATCCACCTGAAGGGGTAAAACCCAAAAGGGTGCAAATGGGTTTTTAAGAAGAAAAAGGGCATTGATGGAAATGTTCAGACCTATAAAGCTAGGCTGGTTGCAAAAGGTTTCAAACAAATTCATGGTATTGACTATGATGAAACTTTCTCACCAGTGGCTATGGTCAAGTCTATAAGGATTTTACTTGCCATTGCAGCATTCCATGATTATGAAATCTGGCAAATGGATGTCAAAACAACCTTCCTTAATGGAAGCCTTGAAGAGGATGTGTACATGACACAACCTGAGGGTTTTGTCGATCCAAGGAATGCTGGAAAGGTATGTAAATTGCGTCGATCCATTTATTGATTGAAGCAATCCTCTAGGAGATGGAATATCCATTTTGATGAAATAGTCACAGAGTATGGCTTTATTCAAAACGAAGATGAACCGTGTGTTTACAAGAAGGTTAGTGGGAGCTATGTGGCATTCATAGTACTGTATGTTGATGATATACTACTAATGGGGAATGACATTCCTTCTATAAAGGTTGTTAAGACTTGGTTAGGGAGCAATTTCTCCATGAAAGACTTAGGAGAGGCATCCTACATTCTAGGAATGAGGATCTATAGAGAAAGATCTAGAAGGATGATCGGTCTAAGTCAGAGCACATACATTGATAAGGTTTTGCATCGTTTTGGAATGCAAAATGCAAAATGGGGATATGTCTCTGTGTCTCAAGGGATAACGATCTCTAAGGACCAGTGTCCGAAATCATTGGATGAGAAGGACCACATGAATAAAGTTCCATATGCTTCAGCAATTGGATCTATCATGTATGCAATGGTATGTACTCGCCCAGATGTCTCGTATGCTTTGAGCATGACGAGAAGATACCAGTCTAATCCGGGTGAAGATCACTGGACGGTAGTCAAGAATATTCTTAAGTACCTGAAAAGAACTAAAGATTCATTCTTGGTGTATGGAGGAGAAGAGAAACTCGTTGTAAAAGGTTACACCGATGCAAGTTTCCAAACAGACAGAGATGATACTGTATCACAGTCTGGTTTTGTGTTTTGTCTAAACGGAGGTGCTGTAAGCTGGAAGAGTTCAAAGCAAGAAACAGTAGCTGATTCTACAATGGAGGTTGAGTACATTGCAGCTTGTGAAGCAGCTAAGGAGGCTGTTTGGATTCAAAAGTTCATTTCTGATTTGGGAGTGGTTCCATCGATCGTAGATCCCATTGATCTATACTGCGATAATAATGGAGCCATTGCACAGGATAAAGAACCTAGATCACACTCCCGGCCAAACATATACTCAGGAGATTTCACCTTATTCGAGAGATTAATGAAAGGGGTAATATACACATATGTAAAGTGCACACAAATGATAACATTGCAGACCCACTGTCCAAAGGCTTGTCGCAGCAGAAGCACGATAGTCACACTAGTTCCATGGGTATTAGATATATGGGTGATTGGCTCTAGTGCACGTGGGAGATTGTTTGTGTAAGTGCCCTAGAGGCAATACGTTATTCTTTTAAATCTTTATGTCAGTTGATCATTCAATAAATGTATTTATTATGACCTTAATTACTGTGATATTTTGTTAGCATAGTAAATGTCCTTAGAATCATGATACACATTATATAGTTTAAGTACATGACTTGAACTTGAGATTATATAATATATCATATTCTTAAAGGTCCCTAGTCGAGTATTATTATATAGGACAATAATAATACATAGATAGACTAGTATATTGTTTGACAAGATAACCACATCTCATTGGTTATAAGTATGGGGATACTAAAGTCAATACATAGATACATGTGAGAGTACATGGTACTGGACAGACCCACAGTGCGATTCTTTATGTTTAATAAAGTCGTAAGAAAGACTCACAGTGATAATGGTGTAACGATCCTTTGACTTGAAATCATTATATTTCTATACGAGGATTAATATACTTTGACTACATTAAAAGTTACTTTTGATCGGGTGATGATAAAAGTGGACATCGGGTATATCATGAGTCGTATGAGAAATATGAATGATAGATAAAGGATTTAACCCTCCTATAATTAGGAGAGATATTATTGGCCTCTTGATTGAGTGAGATTATTAAAAGCATGGCCATCCTCAAATAATGATTTATCTTGATAGTTTACTCATGGATCAAGTAAACCCGGATTAAATGTTGAAGAGGATGACTATTACATGCCTCGAGTTTAATCTATAATATGTATGGTTAAAGGGATTATATTACACAAAAAACATTAATCACGAAAGATTTTATCTAATCATGATTTAATTATTGTTTAATTGGGTAACAATGATATATTACTAGATACCGCTCATTATTTATAATTTTATTAGAGAATAAAATTATTGCCAATTAAATAATAGCCTATAGGGTCACACAAATAGAGCACTTAATGGAATAGTTAATATAAATTGTGGATTTAAATTAATTGATGATTATTTGAATTTTATTATAATTAAGTAAGACTTAATTGAGATAATATAAATTCGAATTAAAGGGAATGTTTTTTCCCATAATAATTAAGTATGACTTAGTTATTAATTAAATAATAGAAATTCATTTTTATTATTTAATCCTATACCTACTAGGGTTGGGCTTTGCTGTTATGGGCCTTTCAATCAGTCATTATAAATAGATAATTATAGGTTAAGAGGTAAGTTACGTTTTTGGAGAAAACCCTAGCAGCAAAGAGAGGCAGAGGCAATTCGGATCGTCAAGAAGGAGGCTAGTACATCCATTCCGTAGTCAAATTCGTGAGACGTTCTTGGAGGTGCTCGTGTGGATACCATAGAGGTGTTTCTCCGAGAGGTAGACACAAAGCGTGATAGCTAGGATCTCCGTTGAGTTCCTGAAAGTTAAGCTCTTGAAAGGTATGATTCGTTATCTCCATAATCTTCCCACAATTATACATGGATCCTGTTTGTGGCGCCCTCCAAACCCGGGTCAGAAGTTTGGGGTCCCCACACACACCTTATATATAACCTGCTTATAACAATAATAAAGATAATAATAATATGCAGTGACCCTCCTTACCAACTACCACGGACCGCAACAGGTTAAAGTATGCACACAAGCCAAACACACACTTATATTATAAACCGTTCAAATCCTAACTACCCAAACTCAGAACTGAGTATTAAACATTATTACAAACTTTTACAAACTCAAATTATCCCAAAAAAAGCCTACTAGCTTAACTCGATCAACCTGAACCCCTAGCTCTCGCGCGGGACTGGGGATCTTTGTTACCAACTGGTTCCTTCTTAACTGGAAAAGAACATTAACAACATCGCACAAATGAGCTAACTAGCTCAGCAAGTCACATTGACAAAACTGAGAATAATGATCATCAAATAAAAAGGGTTATGATATCGAGTGAACAATGAATTATGATTTAGAATTGGATATTATATTTTCATTTTAAAAACCAAGGTTAGGCTGTTGATCAGTCACGCACTAACCCCGAGCAAAGCACACAGCACTGCTCTAACTACTGGATCCAAGGAACACATTGGCCTAACTTGACCATTATATGGTCTGACCACGAATCTGGTCCACAATTTTATAAAAACAATCAAATTCTAACATAATAACAGAATAAACAGTAATAAGCAATAAACAGAATCATTAACAACATTGGATGTTCAATAATGAAATGGTTTCAATCTGCATAAGGATTAATATAGCATTTTCAAAGCTTGGATGTTAGGTAATGAAAGAATTGAATAACAAAGGAATCAATGTTTCAGGGTTACCAGGAATTGGTCTTTCAAATCATAAGGTACAATGGTTTGAGTATATAAGTAATTCGGTTCAGTGTTTGGTATTTAGTTTGTATGTATTTGTGGAGTAGTATCGTATGTTTATGGTTCGTATCTGGGTGTACAACAATCAATGGTTTAGAAATAATAAGGTTTACGGCTCAAGATCAATAACTGGAATCAGGGTTTAGGGTTCAGTGCTTCAAAGCACTTGCAATATAGAACAGGACTATCAATCCACTACAATATATCTTGATAAAGTTCAGAACACTTGCCTGGTACTAGTTTGCTATACTGCACTCACTTTCAATCACAACTGTCTTACTCCTCGACTATTTGTTTCCCTTTCCTACGCTTTGTCTCTTCTGCTCACATATCACAAACATCTACCAATATCTAACTCATACGATTCTATTCGACATGTACTTCTATCTACCCTTCGTTTTACCCAAATCCGATTAACGGATTGAAAGTTATACTATAAACAAGTAAACATCGAATATATAGACCGACAGTTAACCAACAAGTCACATATAGCACATACCACGTCAAATAATCAATGATATATCATTTATAAAGAAGTCTCGGGTCATAAAAAGGCTTTCGGGTATTTAAAATGATTTTTAAAACATTTTTTAGATTTAAAACGGGTCGTTGGATCAATTTCAGAGTAATAAACAGGGTTCGGTTGGCCAAATATGGCTTCAAAACAATTTTATAATAATTATCGAGCCTTGAAAATAATTTAAAATAATATTTTAAAGCTCGAAACTATTTTTCAGAATTTTTAAATCATTTTTAAATAATTAAATCTAATTAAATAATTAATTAAAATCAATTAATAATTAATTAAATCAATTAATCAATTAATTTTTGAATTAATTGACCAATTAATCAATTAAAAATTAACTGAAATTAATTAACTAATTAGTTCAGATTTATTTTTGAATTAAAAATAATTTTTGGAATTAAAATAATAATTTTTAGAATTTTCAGAAATTAAAAATGAATTTTCATAATTAAAATAAATAGAAAATATGATTTTTGAATACTTTTAAAACAGGAATCCTAAATTTGCAAACTCTGGAAAGTTCAGGGACTGAACTTCATCGTCCCCAATAATTGAGGTACTAAACTGTAATTTTACAGTTCTAGTCGCCGGAAAACACAGGGGTGGCCGGAGAACATGATTCTGGCACCCTCACCTTACCATCTGCTCCAGATATACTCTACACAACACCAGGAACCTATTCTTGCAATCAAAACACATCAATCATCCCTGTCCTGGCCGAAAAATGGCCAAGAACATCGCCGGTTTCCGGTGAAACATCGAAAACTTCAAAACACAACTCCCTTCGATTCAGACATCCTCTGTTAACGAGCTATATACCAATCGATTGCAAATTTCATAAGGAACACAACCCACTATAAATCAACAGCTAATAACCCCTAAATCAAAAAGGCCCAAATTTCAATTGAAAACATTCATACGGGTTATAAACCCTAATTTTAAAATTCGAAGATTAAACTCAATTTTGAACATGTTATTGAACTCCAAATCAGACATATGACATATGAAAATCATCAGGAAAACAAGCTCTACAACATGCAATCATCAAATCATTCAAACAATCATCCGAACAAAAATTCATATTTTTAATAAAAATAATTCGAAAATAAACAAATTTCCAGAAAATAAACCTTGATTTCTGCAGGTATATGGTTCACAGAATCTGATAGTACACCACAAGACCTTCATTTTGAGTACTCGAGCTTTCCAAACGGACTCCGGTAACACCTCTGATTGTTGGTTTGAGTCTCAGAAAGGTTTATGAATATAAGTATTTTCTCTG
This sequence comes from Apium graveolens, assembly GCF_009905375.1. Taxonomy (NCBI): domain Eukaryota; kingdom Viridiplantae; phylum Streptophyta; class Magnoliopsida; order Apiales; family Apiaceae; genus Apium; species Apium graveolens. The sequence goes on from NW_027417384.1 coordinate 89,782, forward strand.
GAAAATTTTATAATTACTGACTGCAAATGATTTTTGATACGGAATAAAATACGGTAAAGGCTATATATAATTACGGAAAATTAGTATCCCGTTGGATCATTCCGGATATAAAATGGTACGTTTATTTATAAAAACTGATCCAAACGGTACCGGTTTTGGGATAATTATCCAAATCAGTACAATTTGTACTACGGTCTTGGTCTCAGCTCCTGGTTACACGTATTACGAGGTGATATTTGTGATAGTTTAATAAAAAGATCCCATTTATCGAAAATACGAGTTTTATTGATTTACTGAAACGAATAATGTATAGGACAAACCGTACGCCGGATCGAAAAAGTCGAAACATGGAAAATGCTCGGAATATTGCAATTAGGTTAGCAAGGAGTTCTCAGAAGAGTTTCGGGTTATAAAAATATAAAAACGGATGACGTCGGTTGGTTCATGTTTGTATAAAATAGTTTTTAAATACTCGGAATTTTTTTTTATAAAATCCATATAATTTAAAATCATAAATCATCATAAAAATAATTAGGAAGATATAACAATTATCTATATTTTATTTTGGACATATAAAAATTAAAATACTCAATTAATATTATTTTCAAACATCTAAACACATTTAACACTTAACAAATAATTCACAAAATAAATATTGAACACATATAATAATTATTTATTAGCAAAAATAATTACACGATATATCCCGGATATTACATCCTTCCCCCTTAAAAGGATTCTGTCCTCAGAATCTTCTAAGAAAACAAATGAGGGTACTTTTCCTTCATGTCACTCTCTAACTCTCAGGTTGACTCTTCAACCTTTGGGTTTCTCTACAATACTTTTACTAACTTTACCACTTTATTTTTTAATACTTTCTCTCTTTCCTCTAGAATCTCTATTGGACTCTCTACATATGACAAATCTGCCTGAAGCTCTATTGGCCCGTATTCTATTACATGCCTAGAGTCTGGATTATACTTCTTAAGCATCGATACATGAAAAATATTGTGAATGTGCTCCATGTGCGGAGGTAACGCCAACTCGTAAGCTACTTTGCCAACGCGCTTTAGAATCTCAAAAGGTCCGACATATCTTGGCTCAACTTTCCTTTCTTTCAAAATCTCGTTAATCCCTTCCACGGTGATACTTTCAGTAATACCAAATTCCCTTCTTCGAATTTCATGTCTTTCCTTGACTGATCTGCATATTTCCTTTGACGGTCATGTGCGGCTATCAATCTCTTCTGGATAACTTCAACAACTTCCTTTATCTGCTGCACTAATTCAGGTCCAAGTATTTTGTGTTCTCCTACTTCGTCCCAATATACTGGAGATCTGCATTTGCGTCCATAAAGAGCTTCATAGGGTGGCATCCCAATACTGGCATGATAACTGTTGTTGTAAGCAAATTCTGCCAGAGGTAAATGCTCGTCCCAACTCCCTTTAAAGTCAATAGCACAAACACGTAACATATCTTCAATTGTCTGGATCGTTCTTTCACTCTGGCCGTCTGTCTGTAGATGGTAAGCCGTACTCATATTCAGTCTTGTTCCCAAACATTCTTGAAAACTTTTCCAAAATCTTGAATTAAATCTTGGATCTCGATCAGATACGATAGACACAGAAACTCCATGACGAACTATAATTTCCTTCTGGTACATATGGACTAACTTATCGAGCGAAAATCTTTCATTTATAGGCAAAAAATGAGCTGACTTGGTAAGTCTATCCACTATAACCCAAATGGCATCATGATTAGCCCTTGTTCTTGGTAATCCAACTATGAAATCCATGGCAATATGTTCCCACTTCCATTCTGGAATCTCCAATGGCTGTAGCAATCCACTTGGTCTCTGATGTTCTGCTTTAACTCTCTGACATGTATAACATCTGCTAACTCATTCCGTAATTTCCCTCTTCATAGCTGGCCACCAATAATTTTCCTTTAAATCACTGTACATTTTGGTACTCCCTGGATGGATTGAATACCTCGAGTTATGATCTTCCTGTAAAATTTCATTCTTCAACTCCGTCACCGGTGGAATCCAAATTCTAGAAGAAAACCTAAGAATACCTTGATCGTCCTTTTGCGTACACAATTCTTGACCTACCAAATGATTTATATTTTGATCCATTACATCTTCCTGACACTTCTTTATCTTCTCTAACAACTCTGGCTGGAAAGTCATACTACACACTTTTGCTTCACCAGGCTTGCAAACTCTAATTTCCAATTCCAATTTCTGAAATTCCTTATATATTTCTTCGGGCACTGATAACACATTTAACTTTTCCTTCCGACTCAACACATCTGCTACAACGTTCGCTTTACCAGGATGATAATTAATCATGTAGTCGTAATCCTTGATCAATTCTAACCATCTCCTTTGCCTCATAATAAGCTCCTTTTGTGTTAATATGTACTTCAAGCTTTTGTGATCCGTGTAAATCTCACACGTTTCTCCATATAGATAATGTCTCCAAATCTTTAAAGCGAAAACTATGGCTGCTAGCTCCAAATCATGAGTAGGATATTTTTGTTCGTGTGGTTTCAATTGCCTTGACGCATACGCAATCACTTTATCGTGCTGCATCAGAACACATCCTAGTCCTTTATGAGAAGCATCGCTATAAATTACAAAATTACCTTGATCGTCTGGAAGTGACAAAACAGGTGTCGTGATTAATCTTCGCTTCAATTCCTGAAAACTTTCTTCGCATTTGTCGTTCCATATAAACTTTTCATTCTTGCGTGTAAGCTTTGTCAATGGTGTTACAATCCTTGAGAAATTTTGAACGAATCGACGATAATATCCCGCTAATCCCAAGAAACTTCTTACCTCTGTTGGTGTTCTCGATCTTTCCCAATTTGTAATTGCTTCAATCTTTGCTGGGTCCACTTTGATCCCTTCATTACTGACTATGTGCCCTAAGAACTGAACTTCCTGTAGCCAAAACTCACACTTTGAGAATTTAGCATATAACTTCTTTTTCCTTAAAATCTCCAAAGCTGTTCTCAAATGTTCCGCATGATCCTCTTCCGTCTTTGAATAAATCAAAATGTCGTCTATAAACACAATAACGAACTTGTCCAAGTATTCCTTGAAAATTCTGTTCATCAGGTCCACAAACGCTGCCGGGGCATTGGTTAATCCAAAAGACATCACTAAAAATTCATAATGTCCATACCTTGTCCTGAAAGTTGTCTTCGGTATATCCTCTGGCTTAATCTTTAGTTGATGATATCCCGATCTTAAGTCAATCTTAGAGAAGTACTTGGCTCCCTTCAATTGGTCAAAGAGATCGTCAATTCTAGGTAACAGATACTTGTTCTTGATTGTAAGCTTGTTGAGCTCCCTATAGTCAATGCACAGTCTTATGCTTCCATCCTTCTTTTTAACAAATAGTACTGGTGCACCCCACGAGGATACACTGGGTCTAATTATTCCTTTCTCTAAAAACTCTTGCAATTGCTTCGCTAGCTCTTTCATCTCAACAGGCGCCATTCTGTACGGGGCCTTGGATACCGGTTCTGTTCCATGTGCTAAGTCGATTGCAAACTCAATTTCTCTATCTGGAGGAAGTCCTGGTAAGTCATCGGGAAACACGTCTGGAAATTCATTCACTACTAGAATATCTTCAAGTTTTGCTGACTCCTGACTTATGTCAATCACATATGCCACGAAATGCTCGCATCCTTGCCGTAGTAACTTTTTGGCTTGAAACATCGTTAAGAACTTCTTTACTTGCTTCTGGCCCTTGAACGTTACTATCCTTTCGTCTGGCGTCTTTACCATTACCTTTTTATTTCGACAATCTATTTGGGCATCGTGCTTAGATAACCAGTCCATTCCTAAGATAACGTCAAATTCTCTTAGCTTAAATGGTATTAAATCTACACAAAACTTACTACCAGAAATCTCAATCTCACAATTTCCACAAACTTGATTAACAGATACTCGTTCTTGATTTGCTAATTCCACAGTCATTATTTCATTTAAATACTCAACTGGACAATTTAACTTACTAACAAAATCTTGTGAAACAAACGATCGAGTTGCTCCCGAATCTATTAACACTTGGGCACATAAAGAATTCACATTAAGCGTACCTGCGACGACATCAGTATCCTGGATAGCGTCCTTCACAGACATATCAAAAACTCTAGCCCTTGGAGTCTCATTCACTGCTGGGGTAGATCCCATAATCCTCAATGCATTACTGACTAGGGCTGGTGTCTTGCAATCCTTGGCTATATGTCCTAGCTTTCCACATTTAAAGCACGTAAATCCAATAGCTGGCACCTTAACTGCTGGATTCCGGATAGGCTGATCCTTATTTGCTGGATCTCTTACTGGCTGATTTCGGCACTCCCTCGAATAGTGCCCTTTATGGTTACACTTGAAACAAACTACATTCAACTTATTACAAACTCCTCCATGTTTCTTTCCCATACCTGACAATCTGGAAAAGTTAACCTCAACTGATTCGGCTGATTCACATTATTTGGACGGTTGCCCTGGCTTTCGTTGCCTGCATTTTGTCTCTTGAAATTAGAATTTCTCCCTGGCTGAAACTTTCCCTTCTTAAAATTTGGAAACTTTCCTGGTTGTGACTGACCTTCATTTCCCTCAAATTTCCTTTTCTTGCTTCTTTCTCCTTCTGTGACATCTCACTCTCTGTCTCTGCAATCATAGCCTTCTGTACAACTCCTGCATAGGTATCCAATTCAAAAATGGCTACCCTTCCTCTAATCCATGGCTTCAAACCTTGCTGGAATCTTTTAGCCTTCTTTCTGTCAGTATCCACATATGACGGCACATACCTTGATAACTCTTCGAACTTACTTTCATAATCTGCCATCGACATATTTCCTTGCTTTAATTCTAAAAACTTCAGCTCCCTCTGATCCTGAACAAACTGAGGAAAATACTTTTCTAAAAACAATTCCTTAAACCTCTCCCAAGTAATAACATCTGTACCTTCCAATGTTTTCACCATCTCCCACCAATAGGTGGCCTCATTCTTCAAGTAATAACTTGCAAACTCAACTTTTTATTCTTCCTTTACCTTCACTAAGGCAAATGCCTTCTCTATATCCTTTAACCAAACATTTGCTTCAATCGGTTCTAAGGAACCCTTGAATTCTGGTGGGTTTACTGCCTGAAAAGTTTTGAAAGTTACCTGGGGATTGGTCTGTCTTTGTTGTTGTTGTGCCAGGTGAACTGTTTGTTGGGCCAAGATTTAGAGAATCTGGGCTATTGCTGGGTCTATGGGTCCTGGGTTTGCATTCTGGTTTGTATCATCTTGGTTGTTATTGTTGTTGTTGTTATTGGTTTCTTCATTCTGGGTATTGGTGCGGGTATTTCTTCTGGGAGGCATTTTTCTGTAAAGAATCAAACAACTTATTTAGCTTTTAAATCAAATCTTTTGCATAAAAGAAAAGTTTTGTAAAACAGAAATATCTCTTTTTGAAAATAGTTGTAACAGTTGAACTAAGTAAATTGCATGCTTCTTTACAGAATATAAACAGTTAAGGGAACAGGGTACATGGTATCACAGGGGTATAACTGGTGCAATAAATAAGGTAAAGTAAAACAGGTACAGTAAAGTAAGTAACAATGCTGAAAAGGAAAAGGTACTGATATATATATAGATCAAAAGTTTTGGGTAGTACAAGTGTAAAGACGCTTCAGAAGTAAAAGCAAAAAGGATACAACAGCCTACTCACTAGTCAGCATAGCTAGTCTATAAGTACAACTCAAAAGTCTACTGATACACACTACACACTACTGTACATACTACACAATCACAACAACTCTAATCAGCATCTCCATCTCTGGATCTCTGACTCAACTCCAAGGAAACTCTGGTCCTCCCAGCCTCTCAAAGTCCTCCATCACCTCAATAGCCCATTTCATAAGTGCATTAGGGCCTCGGCCAGGTAGTATAGCTCCATGTAGCCTAGCCTCAAGAATCCTGCGTGTCACATGGATCTCCTCTCGAAGCTCCCTCACACCACGATCAACATCTGTAGTCCTGATGATATGCTGCAGCTCTCGAATCTGGGCCAACAAGGACTCACGCTCCAATAGAAGAGCATCATACTGGTAATAAGGAACTGGGGGCAATGTAGACTGGAATGGGACACCTGCAACTGAATGTCCAGTGGAATCTGAATCAGCTGGTGGGGGTCCTCTGATAGATGGTCTCATGCTTGGGGGTGGAATAGCCTGCAGTGGTACGGGCTGCAACACAGGTGGAGGTAGAATAGCCGACACTGGTGGAACAACAGGATGTGGATCTGAAGATGGTACTCCAACTGAAGGCTCTGAGTGATCAGCTGATACTGGGATGAAAGAGTCGGCCATCACTGCTATATGAAATCATATCGCACTATAAGAATCTCGAACCATGACACGAATCATACTAATACCTATTATACCGTATCACTCAACCTCTCGATGTTCTATCTTTCTATTCCTTACTTTTAATCCTAACCCTCTACCCATTCCCGTCAATCTAGGATTGAGTCAGTGACTTATAACCTGTAGCTCTGATACCAAACCTGTGGCGCCCTCCAAACCCGGGTCAGAAGTTTGGGGTCCACACACACACCTTATATATAACCTGCTTATAACAATAATAAAGATAATAATAATATGCAGTGACCCTACTTACCAACTACCACGGACCGCAACAAGTTAAAGTATGCACACAAGCCAAACACACACTTATATTACAAACTGTTCAAATCCCAACTACCCAAACCCAGAACTGAGTATTAAACATTATTACAAACTTTTACAAACTCAAATTATCCCAAAAGAAGCCTACTAGCTTAACTCAATCAACCTGAATCCCTAGCTCTCGCGCTGGACTGGGGATCTTCGTACCAACTGATTCCTTCTTAACAGGAAAAAAACATAAACAACATCGCACAAATGAGCTAACTAGCTCAGCAAGTCACATTGACAAAACTGAGAATAATGATCATCAAATAAAAAGGGTTATGATATCGAGTGAACAATAAATTATGATTTAGAATTGGATATTATATTTTCATTTTAAAAACCAAGGTTAGGCTGCTGATCAGTCACGCACTAACCCCGAGCAAAGCACACAACACTGCTCTAACTACTGGATCCAAGGCACACATTGGACTAACTTGACCATTATATGGTCTGACCACGAATCTGGTCCACAATTTTATAAAAATAATCAAATTCTAAAATAATAACAGAATAAATAGTAATAAGCAATAAACAGAATCATTAACAAAATTGGATGTTCAATAATGAAATGGTTTCAATCTGCATAAGGATTAATATAGCATTTTCAAAGCTTGGATGTTAGGTAATGAAAGAATTGAATAACAAAGGAATCAATATTTCAGGGTTACCAGGAATTGGTCTTTCAAATCATTAGGTACAATGGTTTAAGTATATAAGTAATTCGGTTCAGTGTTTGGTATTTAGTTTGTATGTATTTGTGGAGTAGTATCATCTGTTTATGGTTCGTATCTAGGTGTACAACAATCAATGGTTTAGAAAGAATAAGGTTTACGGCTCAAGATCAATAACTGGAATCAGGGTTTAGGGTTCAGTGCTTCAAAGCACTTGCAATATAGAACAGGCTTATCAATCCACTACAATATATCTTGAGAAAGTTCAGAACACTTGCCTGGTACTAGTTTGCTATACTGCACTCACTTTCAATCACAACTGTCTTACTCCTCGACTATTTGTTTCCCTTTCCTATGCCTTGCCTCTTCTGCTCACATATCACAAGCATCTATCAATATTTAACTCATACGATTCTATTCGACATGTACTTCTATCTACCCTTCGTTTTACCCAAATCCGATTAACGGATTGAAAGTTATACTATAAATAAGTAAACATCGAATATATAGACCGACAGTTAACCAACAAGTCACATATAGCACATACCACGTCAAATAATCAATGATAAATCATTTATAAAGAAGTCTCGGGTCATACACAGGCTTTCGGGTATTTAAAACGATTTTTTAAAACATTTTTCAGAATTAAAACGGGTCGTTGGATCAATTTCAGAGTAATAAACAGGGTTCGGTTGGCCAAATCTGGCTTCAAAACAATTTTATAATAATTATCGAGCCTTGAAAACAATTTAAAATAATATTTTAAAGCTCGAAACTATTTTTTGGAATTTTTAAATCATTTTTAAATAATTAAATCTTATTAAATAATTAATTAAATTAATTAATAATTAATTAAATCAATTAATCAATTAATTTTCGAATTAATTGACCAATTAATCAATTAAAAATTAACTGAAATTAATTAACTAATTAGTTCAGATTTATTTTTGAATTAAAAATAATTTTTGGAATTAAAATAATAATTTTTAGAATTTTCAGAAATTAAAAACAAATTTTCATAATTAAAATAAATAGAAAATATGATTTTTGAATACTTTTAAAACAGGATTCCTAAATTTGCAAACTCTGGAAAGTTCAGGGACTGAACTTCATCGTCCCCAATAATTGAGGTACTAAACTGTAATTTTACAGTTCCAGTCGCCGGAAAACACAGGGGTGACCGGAGAACACGATTCCGGCACCCTCACCTTACCATCTGCTCCAGATATACTCTACACAACACCAGGAACCTATTCATGCAATCAAAACACATCAATCATCCTTGTCCTGGCCGGAAAATGGCCAAGAACATCGCCGGTTTCCGGCGAAATATCGAAAACTTCAAAACACAACTCCCTTCGATTCAGACATCCTCTGTTAACGAGCTATATACCAATCGATTGCAAATTTCATAAGGAACACAACCCACTATAAATCAACAGCTAATAACCCCTAAATCAAAAAGGCCCAAATTTCAATTGAAAACATTCATACGGGTTATAAACCCTAATTTTAAAATTCGAAGAATAAACTCAATTTTGAACATGTTATTGAACTCCAAATCAGACATATGACGTATGAAAATCATCAGGAAAACAAGCTCTACAACATCCAATCATCAAATCATTCAAACAATCATCCGAACAAAATTCATATTTTTAATAAAAATAATTCGAAAATAAACAAATTTCCAGAAAATAAACCTTAATTTCTGCAGGTATATTGTTCACAGAATCTGATAGTATACCTCAAGACCTTCGTTTTGAGTACTCGAGCTTTCCAAACGGACTCCGGTAACACCTCCGATTGTTGGTTTGATTCTCAGAAAGGTTTATGAATATAAGTATTTTCTCTGGAAAATTTTATAATTACTGACTGCAAATGATTTTTGATAAGGAATAAAATACGGTAAAGGCTATTTATAATTACGGAAAATTAGTATCCCGTTGGATCATTCTGGATATAAAATGGTACGTTTATTTATAAAAACTGATCCAAACGGTACCGGTTTTCGGGATAATTATCCAAATCAGTACAATTTGTACTGCGGTCTTGGTCTCAGCGGCTGGTTACACGTATTACGAGGTGATAATTGTGATAGTTTAATAAAAAGATCCCGTTTATCGAAAATATGAGTTTTATTGATTTACTGAAACGAATAATGTATCGAAAATGTTGCGTCGGGACCCGCGCAGGACAAACCGTACGCCGGATCGAAAAAGTCGAAACATGGAAAATGCTCGGAATATTACAATTAGGTTAGGAAGGAGTTCTCGGAAGAGTTTCGGGTTATAAAAACGTAAAAATGGATGACGTCGGTTGGTTCCCGTTTGTATAAAATAGTTTTTAAATACTCGGAAAAAGATTTTATAAAATCCATATAATTCCTAAAAAATCATAAATCATCATAAAAATAATTAGGAAGATATGACAAGTATCTATATTTTATTTTGGACATATAAAAATTAAAATACTCAATTAATATTATTTTCAAACATCTAAACACATTAACACTTAACAAATAATTCACAGAATAAATACTGAACACATATAATAATTATTTATTAGCAAAAATAATTACACGATATATCCCGGATATTACACTGTTCTTGGGTTTCGAAATTTTTTGTTTTATTTACATTTATCCGCTGCGTTTTATGCCTCGGAACCCAACAGAAAGTTCCCAGCTTATAAGAGAACTCAAGGGTTAAGGAGTTTCCAAATGTGTTTCCAGAAGAGTTATCAGGACTACCGCCAGATCGACATATTGAGTTCGAGATTAACCTTGCTCCGGGAGCAGGATCAGTTTTGAATGCACCATATAGAATGGCACCAGCAGGGATGAAAGAGTTAACAAGTCAGTTACAAGAACTTTTAGATACAGGAGTAATAAGGCCAAGTATATCGCCATGGGGAGCGCCAGTTCTGTTTGTAAAGAAGAAGGACGGAAGTATGAGATTGTGTATAGATTATCAGGAGTTGAACAAGTTGACGATTAAGAACTAATTTCTGTTCCCGAGGATAAATGATCTATTTGACCAATTAGAAGGTGCTAAGTGTTTCTCCAAGACTGATTTGAGGTCAGGATACCATTAGTTAAAGATCAAACCAGAAGATATTCTGAAGATGGCAATTAGAACAAGATACGGATATTATGAGTTTTTAGTCATGCCTTTTGGGTTAACGAACGCCCCTGCAGCTTTTATGGATATGATGAATCGAGTTTTTAAGAAATACTTGGACAGGTTTGTCGTGGTATTCATTGATGACATTTTGATATACTCCAAGTCATAAGAAGAGCACGAGCAACATTTATGGATAGCATTGGAAACTCTTCGACAGGAGAAGTTGTACGCGAAATTTTCCAAGTGTGAGTTTTGGTTAAGAGAAGTCCAATATCTAGGACATGTAATTGGGAGTGAAGGAATTAGGGTATATCACGCAAAGATTGAAGCGGTCATGAGTTGGGAAAGACCAAGGACGCCTACGGAAGTGTGAAGATTTCTAGGATTGGCAGGATACTATATAAGATTCGTAAAAGATTTCTCAAAGATCGCCATGCCATTGACTAAGTTGACAAGGAAGAACCAGAAGTTTGAATGGAATGCAGAATGTGAAAAAAGCTTTCAAGAGCTAAAGTAGAAGTTAGTTACCGCTCTGGTGTTAGTACTACCAGATGACAAAGGAGAATTTGTGATTTTCAGTGATGCTTCACATAAAGGATTAGGTTGTGTGCTAATGTAACACAATAAGGTGATTGCATATGCATCAAGACGGCTTAAACCCCATAAGCTGAAGTATCCTACGAACGATTTGGAATTAGCTGCCATTGTATTCGCGCTCAAGATATGGAGACACTATTTATATGGAGAAAGATGCAAAATTTATATGGATCATAAGATCCTGAAGTATATATTTACGCAAAAGGAACTCAACATGAGGAAACAGAGATGGTTGGACCTAATTAAGGATTACGATTGCTCGATACACTATCACCCGTGAAAAGCAAATGTGGTAGACGATGTTTTGAGTAGAAAATAGAAGTTGAATATGATGATAATATCAAAGGAATTGTCTAAGGAGATTGAGGAATTTCAGTTAAAACTCTGTGATTTTGGAGGAATGAAGGAAATGTGTCAAGCTATTACCTTCCAACCAGAATTGCTGGAGAAGATAAGGAGATGTCAAGAAGAGATATTGAATCAGGAGAATAATCAACTGTCAGGAGAGGAATTGTGCACGCAAAAAGATGACCAAGGTGTATTTAGGTTTTCATCAAGAGTCCGGATTCCTCAGGTGACCAAACTAAAGAACGAGATATTGCAAGAGGCACACAACTCAAGATTTTCAATTCATCCCGGAAGCACAAAGATGTACCAGGATTTGAAGAAAAAATTCTGGTAGCCAAACATGAAAAGAGAAATCGCAGAATGGGTCACCAAGTGTTACACTTGTCAAATAGTGAAAGCGGAACATCAGAGACCTAGTGGTTTAATTCATCTTTTCAAGATTCCAGAATGGAAGTGGGAGAATATTGTTATGGATTTCATAGTAGGATTGCCTCGAATGAAATCCGGACATGATGCTTTATGGGTTATAGTTGATCGCCTTACAAAGTCGGTGCATTTTCTTCCAATCAATGAGAAGTCTTTATTGGACAAGTTGGTTGACCTGTATGTGCGCGAAATTATATTATATCACGGCGTTCCTGTATCGATAGTTTCAGATAAAGACCCGTGATTTAATTCAAGATTTTGGAGACAATTTCAAGAAAGTCTTGGCACGAAGCTAAAAATGAGCACGGCGTATCATCCATAAATAGATGGTCAAAGCGAGAGGACTATTCAAACAATCGAAGACATGTTCCGTAGTTATGTAATCGATCTTGCAGGAAGTTGGGATTATCATCTACCGCTTGTAGAATTCTCTTACAATAATAGTTATCATTCCATTATTGGCATGCCGCCATACGAAGCTCTATACGGAAGGAAGTACAGATCACCAATGAATTGGGATGAAGTTAGAGAAGGAAAGATTCTCGGCCCCGAAATGGTTCAACGGATGAAGGAAAAAGTTAAATTGACCCACAAGAGATTGTTTGCTGCTCAAGATAGGCAACGGAAGTACGCTGGCCCAGCTCGAAAAGATGTGAATTTCCAAGTAGGCGAAGCGATATTGTTAAAAGTATCGCCATGGAAAGGATTGACCATATTTGGGAAGAAAGGAAAATTAGCACCAGGATACATCGGTCCCTTTGAAATTTTGGGTCAAGTGGGGAAAGTTGCTTACGAGCTAGCTTTTCCTCCATAGTATCAGCATGTTCATAATATATTCCATGTGTCATTACTCAATAAGTATAACCCATATGTTAAGCATGTGATAGAGTTTGAGCCTATAGAAATTCAGGCAGATTTGTCTTATATAGAGTAACCTGTCAAAATACTCGACTCGCAAGAAAATAGTCTTAGGAAATAAATCAGTGAGATTAGTGAAAGTACTTTGAAGAAATCCCAAGGATGAGGAATCAATGTGGAAGTTAGAGTCTGATATGCTGGTGCAATATCCTCATTTATTCTCCTATATTCTGAGGACAGAATCCTTTAAGGGGGAGAGGATGTTACGACCAGTATTTAAGTACTCGTAATTGAGTTGTATTTAGACAATTGTGTGTAAATATTATAAACTTGCATGAATATGTGTCAATTAAATGTCTACGTGGCCCAGTGCAGTAGAATATTATAAATCGATAAGCGAAGTGTTTTGTCTGGAATTTTTGTTTGTGATTTTCAAGATTTTATTAGTTGATGAAAATTACTTTTCAAATATATATATTTTTAAAATTATAAAAGTGATCTGATTAAATTTTTAAACATTCCAAGCTATTTTATGGTAAAATTCTTGTAATTTATGGAAATATATTTTTACTTATAAAAGTCATTCTTTTATATGATATTTGGAATTATGAATAAATATTTGTTGATTACTAAATTGCCCTTGCATGCATTTGATCATTCAAAAGGAGAGAAGGACACTTATGTCATTTCCAACCCCATTAACTTCTTTTCTATTAACTAATTTACTAAAATAACCTTGCATACAAAAACTTGGTTGTTTTGGAGGAAGGGTAACTTGGTCCTTACTCACTCCACAATCTAATCAACATGTAAAAACACATAATCATATCAAGTGGAATCATACTAGAGATCAAACACTCAACCAATCCACTTTCTTTCTCTCCTTCCTCTCTCTTTTCCTCTTCTCGGCTGAACCAAAAACACACACACATACACTTAAATTTCATTCAATTTTTCAAGATCCTAGTGTAATATAACCCTACAACCATTTTTCAAGTTATATTTGTATATTTTGTGTAGAAATTTAAGTGATTAAGTGTTGCATGTCTAGTTTATTTAATAACTCAAGTGGAAGGCCTTAATTCTTGTGATTCTAAGGTCCAAACCATGAGATACATTATTTTTGGAGAAGGTAATGGTGTGTGAAGTGTTATACTCCCACCATTCCCCTACTCACCATTAAAAAGGAGCCGAATGGAGCTAAATTAAGTTGTTTTCTTTGTATTTAGTACAAAAATCATGTTTCCAAGCTTATCTCTTGATTTAAGTTAATGCATGTCAATGATCCCCATTTTTCCAAGTCTTGCATTTTAGTATAAACTCATGCATGCCACGTTTTTTTTGACATATAATTATATAAATGCTTGCATGTAAGTTTTAGGTTGTGATCTAAAGGTATTAGTAGAGTACTATCAAGTTTAAATAATTTCTTGGCTATATGTTTAAATTTATGAGGTTTTAGTCTTGATATTGCTTTGCATGCACTAGGTAATGACTTGCCTTGCTATATTAAAGTATGATAAGTTGTTAAGGGAGCATAATTCATGGGTATCATGACTTGGTTTGAAGTTAAAAATTCAAATATATGCATGTTAAGTTCAAAAATAAAGTTAATTATCATGCATGCATAGTTGTATCTATATATCATTGGTTATTATGATTTTTAGAGTATGGAATGATCTCTTCATTAAATGGTAGGTTGAATAATAGGGAGTTTGATTTAGTTTTATTGATCCTTGTTGTGAAGTGTTTAGGGCCGAATGGGAGTAAGGGAGGAAGGGTAGTTTAGCTTGAGTGTTGAGTTGAAGTTTTGGTCAAAAGATTGGAGTGTTTTGAGTGTGCATTTGTGAGGCCCTAGGAGGACCAAGCTCCATAATTTTGAGGAATAATATAGGCTTGAGTTTAGTAGCCTTAAGTTGAGGATACTCTTTGGTTTTCATGGGTGTATTGGTGTAAAACCGAGAGTAACCCAAAATAGAGACAGTTTTGGAGTTAGTGTATTTAGGGTCCAATTTAGGATTGGTTTTGGGTAAGTAACCTCGGGCCTTGATAGGTAAAGATGTAATGGAGTCTAGGGAAGCTTAGTAATCCATTATAACTAACTTTGGACCAATATTAAAGGGTTTTAAGTTGGGTAAAATAGGGCAGTTTGCAAAGTTACAATCTGCAAAATTGTGTCAACTTTGTAGGAAGCCATAGGTGAGCCCAAATGAGGCCTTAGGGTCAAACCAAGTTTGGGAGTTAGTTTTATGAGTAAGGAGTTAGTAAAAGTCATATTTTAGTGAATGCACTAAGTAGAAGGGTTCGAATTTTCCAAGGCACAAAAGGTGGTGCCGAATGGTGCTCTCGGGAAAGTTAGGCTTGTGTGAGGTATTTGTGAGTTCAATTAGGTGAGGCCTAGGTGTGTCTTGTTATGCCTAGGTGTGTCCTCACATAGCTATACACACTCCTACACACTCTCGTTTCTAGTTTATTATAACCTCTGCTTTGATACCAACCTGTAGCGCCCCCAAATCCGGGGTCAGAGGATTTGGTCGTCACTATGAAATCTCAATCCAAAATAATCTGTTAAATCAATAAATAAATGCCAGCGGAAGATATTTATCATCTATGATCCCAAATTAATCCAAGATCTTTTAAGGTTACAGTTCTAGAAATAAGATATCTAAATTCCACCAATAAATTTTTCAATTTCTTTTAAAACTCTTTTCAACAATTTACAGTCTCGAAACTTAACCCGCTAGTATAACTCGAGAAGAAGCATACTAGGCCCAACTATAAAATAACACAATTCTAATATAATATAATATACACTACTTTATACAATAAAACTTAAACTAGTTTGCAAACCCTACACCAATCACCTTCCAATACCTTCTTCTTTGCTTCCTTGAATTACGCGGCTAAACAGTGCAAGCTAATCCTCACTGGAGGTTAAATTTGAAAACAGAAAAGTATAAGCGAAAGAAATGCTCAACAAGATCATTATAATATATATATATGGTCGTTTTTATATAAAACCGATATCTGTAATAGCGCAGAACATTTTAAAATCATAATTGCTGAAACATAAAATTTATTAAAGAATCGGATAATTATTTCTCACTATATTAAAAACTCTTTTTGATATTTTTGAGCGAAATGCTTCAGCAATACTTTTAATCTTGACGAGAATAAAACTCGTAAAACTGTGTTTACGGAAATATTGTAAACAAAAATAACATGAAACAATGATTGTGGATTGAATCATAGACCTTATTTAAAACCGAACTCTTGATATTAATACTTATTTTGTTGTCATATCAAATTAGATATCAATACAAACTTTGATGCTCACAACATCCCATACTGAAGTCAACATCAATTATCTATACTAATACCACCTTTGATATTTATAAAACAACCTAAATATCCACATCAAGCAGAAACTGAATCAAAACTGCATTTCACCTTTTATTCAAAACCAAAACACTTGATAAATCATTTATTCTATGATTATCAAAAGCAATATAATAATTTAGATTGGGATCATTCACCGACGGACGTACTATCACATGTTGATCAGCCCGTGTGATTGCACAAGGTCATGATTCATGGAAACATGTCCCCAAAACAGGAGTACTCAAATAAAAAGGCAATATATCTGCCTGTGGTACAAATTGTGTCATAATATTTCATATGACACTTAGCAATAGCCCTCCGCTAGACCGTCCGCCCCGGTCACTTACGCATTGATCCAATCTTAAAACCTTTTATTGAAAAGGGGTCATAATAATTGATACCCGAAATAATTTTATTCCCCCATTCACTTGGGCAGGAATACTCGCAACCAAATCGCTTTTCTCAAAATCCAAAACATTTATAAATCCAGTAATTTGGTAAGTAAAATCACTTAGCTATTCTTAACATAGAATAGTAGAAGAGTACTTGCATAAACAAAATCATTTAATTCAGCGATATGTAAAACATTTATCTATTCCGAACTGAGAATAGGGAAAGCAATACTTGCATAAGAAGATTTAAAATAAATATCACTTGAATAATAAGTGATGATAGGGATACTTGCCTTTGGTTTTTAGCAGTTAGTCACACTCGTAATGACACATCTATTCTGATATTCTGTCTCAAAACATCACCATCTTTATTTTCAACACTTTCTTGATATGCTGCTCCTGCGATTGCTAGAAGCCAGATATCCAATACCATTCCATTTCACTTTTTCCAATGTCTGGTCTTGATCAACTTAAGCGATACGCATCTATAATTAAAATATATAACTTTGATCGTCTAAACGATAATTACTCGACGAACTGCGCGTCAAAACCCTACCGTCAACCCATACGATAGCCCACACATAAAGAAAACAGCCAAATACAAAACTTATGGCCCACGTACACACGTAATTCACATAGCACGTAAACACGTAACTCACATATCACATAATTCATATAACAAATGACTTAGTTTGTCAAAAGGTTCGACTCGGTATGTTTAAAACTGAAATTGGGTCAATATCAATATTTGTCGATTAGATACCGACTCAAAATGACTCGCAAATCAAACGACCTTTCAATACAAAATAAATTAGGTCTCAAAAGTATTTTTAATGAAATCGGAATATTTTTCTGAGTCTATACGCGTTCATTTCACATTAAACGGACAAACGGTATATTTATTATAAATAAAATAAGAATAATTCAATTAATAATAATGTTAATTGAATTTTAAATACCCATATATAATTTTAAAAACTCAAAATAATTTTTAAATCATTATTTAGGAAAAATCAGAATTAAAAAATGATTTTTCCATAATTTTTGGAATTAAAATGAATTTATTATTATTTATTAAAAATAATATGATTAATTATCAAAATAATTAATCATTTTTAAATAATTAATAAATAATAAATAATTCAAGAAATAAATAAATTTTAATTTTAGAAAAATAATTCAGATTTATTTATAAAATAAATCAATTAATTAATCAAATTAATTAATCAATTGATAAAATAAATAAAACTGAATTTATGATTTTATAAAATAGAATAATTAAAATTAAAATAGAATTTTCAAAAACACTTTTTGAAATCAGGATTGGGGAAAATTTGAATCAAATCCGGGTTTTCAATTGACAAAACGGGTCGGGAGAACGGATCTGGGTCGCGAAGAACCCAGAATCCGGTGAACTATTCCGGCCATCGAAAAAAGTTCCGAGCGGCTTCGACCTTGGCCAAATCTTGGTCATTCGATTCGATTTCGGCTTAGTTTTCATTCTCCGGCACGGCAGGAACACATATATTCCAACAACAACGCTACTCGGAGGTTCAATCGACGATTCCGACGAACAGACCCCCCCAAACTCCATTATCGCCGGTGGTAGAGCTCCGATTCCGGCCACACATCGCTTTAATTCGTTTTTAAGCCAAATCCTATGAACGATATGCCAAAACAAAGCTCTGATTATGCCTAATCATATTTAATCAGTTATAACATCAACCAAGTAACAATTATGCCGGAAAATCAACTTAAAAAAATTTGAGTTCAAACCCCCATATTCGGTTTTAGCAAAATCGATTACCAAACCAACATATAAACATATTAATCGGCTGCAAATGATTCAAGAAATATATTTATGGCATCCAAACAAGCCAACAATCACCCAATCAAAAAGCCCTAATTCTCGAATATAAACCCTAAAAATTGATTTTAAAAATTACCAATCTTTGGTTGATTTTGATGATAAAATCAGGTAGAACGGATTGAGGCTTTGATTTGATTACAAACATGATAGGTTTTGCATCTCAGATCATTCCAAAATCAGTGTTTGATCTTCATAAGCTCAAGAACACATAATAGAGGATTTTTCTGATTTTCTGTAAAAATAAAATAAAATCTGATTTTTAATAATAATTATTAATAAATAAAAAGCTATTTATACTTATGGAATATTGGTATGCGTTGGATCATATTGGATCGATAAATTTGTTGCTTAGCCGTTAAGTAACCGCAAAATGATCCGAAAATAAATTACTTAGCCGCTAAGTAACTATGAAAACGATACAATTTAATATCAGATTTGGATAATTATCAAAATCGGGCTTTTTATAAAACACCCTATGAGAAAATATTGTAAAAATATCCCGTCTCTCGAGAATACGGGTTTTATTGATTTACTGAAATGATTATTGTATCGAAAATTGTACGCCGGGACACGTACGGGTTAAACTGTAATCCGGATCGAAAATGTCAAAACACGGAAAATGTCCGGAATTACCAGATTAGGTTAGGAAGGAGTTTTCGGAAGAGTTTCGGATTGTAAAAACGTAAAAATGGTTGAAGTTGGACGATTCTTGACTTTATAAAATAGTTTTATAATTACTCAGAAAATAATTATTAAATCTATAAATCCTTATAAAATCATATATCAATCCAAAAATTACCAGAAAAATACCATAATTATCGATATTTTATTCTGGACATATTAAAAATCAAAATACTTACACTTTATCACATATAAACACCCAAATATAAATATCAATCATCAGATAATTCACCAAAATTCCCATAATAATCACATAATAATTATTTATTAATAAAAATAATTGCACAATATTTCTTGGATATTACAAAACGATTTCAATTTACCGATATCAATAAGATCGACTTCAAATAACTTTTGAAACCATACATTTAAATAATTATTTTCAGAAATTAACAAAGATCGATATAACACTTAACAATTAGCATTTTAATAACACCAACTCGTCAAACAGGAATAAACTATCCACCATTTTATTCCTTTTAAATCATAAAAGCACATATATATTCAAATAATAATTATAATAATTCTAAAAATACGAGATATTATAGAATTTCCCTTTGGCATCAGTTTTATAAATGAAAATTGCTTAAAAGAGATTTTCAAAACAAAAGAAATATTTTGTGAGATTAGTGAATTGGACTAAGACACAAGTCTCTTTCACATTATAATATTAGGCTTAAAAGTTGCATAGGGATCCCAATTAAAATTTGTTAGAACCCGGCGAGGTTCGAAACTACTTCGCAGCTGATTACCGGTTGTACTCCGTAGCATCATAAAATGATTTTTGAGCAATGATTTGGTTTAAAAATGATTTGACTTGAATAATGATGCCAACTACCCCAACTTCGAATTATGAATTGTTATATTGTTAAATTCCACCTTATTATATACGTTGCTGAGCATTTGACTCACTTTTTGCTATGTATTCCTGATATTTCAGCTAGAAAGTATGGTTAGATTCAAGCAGACTACTCGTAAGTCTACCGGTGGAGATGCTGAGGCTTATGTGAGAGCTCAGGTAGTATAGCCGGCGTTCGTGTGAGGACCGGTAGCTATGTAAAAGATGTAATTGTTGTTAGTGTTGGA
Source organism: Apium graveolens (assembly GCF_009905375.1). Taxonomy (NCBI): domain Eukaryota; kingdom Viridiplantae; phylum Streptophyta; class Magnoliopsida; order Apiales; family Apiaceae; genus Apium; species Apium graveolens. The sequence continues at coordinate 109,953 of NW_027417384.1, forward strand.
ATGTTCAAATACTGAACCTTTGCGATCTTGGATTATATTGTAAGCAGCCGTTTGTAATAATTTATATTTCTCAGTTGTTATCTTTTGGTTTTATTTCGGGTTGCCACAATAATAATATAGGTGTGTGAAGTACTTTACCTTTTATCGTGACGACGTGGATCTACGAAAGGATGGATCTGGGGGCGCCACAGAGTTGGTATCAGAGCTGTAATTATATTTACTAGGAACGTGAACCCTAGAGATATAACCGTATATGAGAGAGTATAGATAAGAGTATTTTATAACTGCTCGAAGATAAGATAGGGATTAGTGAGAAAATGACCCATTGACATAGAAGTTTCTATCAGAAAATACTATATTAAAGGTACCTTATTATTTTATTATTTTATGATCCAGATTTCAGGCTACAGAGCTGCTCGAGACACATCTCCTACTCCTTTTCTGGGAGAGAGTGTTGGTTCCAGTTAAGATATAGACCATTTGAGGCCTATATAGTTATATCTAGTGATAACGAGGATTTGTCTGTCCAGGAGATTCAACACAACCTAGAGCTCCACTTATTGTTATTGACTTGACATATTCCCCACTTCGTGATGAGACTTTTGGTTCTCCTGTTGATGTGGAGGATCCAATGATCCAGCCTGCTGATGACACCCTTACTTTCACGAGTCTACCTGACTTGACTCCGATTTCTTCACCTGTGATTCCATCTACAGAGGAGATACATATTCTTATGACTCCTCGTGAGAAGGATCATTTGGTTGATGACTTAGAGACTCATTTCCACCCAGAGCTACAAGAGATCACACCATTGAGTGTAGGTTCACCTATTGTTATGCCTACTGCTGACCTGTATCCTTTTGAGACCATGGTTACTGCTAATTTGGAGCATGTTTCTACACAAACTATGGCACCTACTGGACTTCTTATTTCTGAGCCCCTAGATATGAACATAGATTCACCTTCTCCAGTGTTAGCTCCATTTCCTTATGAGATGCCTGTATGTGATACTGCACCCCCTGCTCCTACTATTCCTGTTACCCCTGCCACTGCAGGCTTAGGGGGATTGACTGAGGGTTTTTCGACACTGATTGATGGTTTGGGAGGTTATCCTATGGATACTATTCCAGCCTTTATGTATGAGGAGCTTAGATAGATGTATGATGAGGTATATGCTAGATACCGGGAGGTGTTTGCTACCCGAGATGCTCTAATGAGATTGATTACTGAGAGACCATCCGTGCCCTCACTTGAGGCAGATTCTGTTTGTGAAGTTATGGAGAAAGTCTGGACATCTATTGTGTTTGATTCAAAGAACATGACTCTCACCTTTACTCTCAAAGGTACTAATCATTATGTTAATTCTGATGTTATTCAGTCATGCTTTAAATTACCTGAAAATAACACAACTGTTCCACACACTGACACTGTTGTGGTTAACTTGCTTAATTCTATGGGCTATTCTTTTGATACTGCTAGTTAGGTAGTATTAATTAAGAGGAAGGGTCTTAAAAAAAAGTGGAGTTTTATTTGTAATGCTTTTATCAAGGTTGTTAGATATATTTGATAATGTCAGGTGTAATATGATTTGTGTTTAGTTTTCAGATCTTACCTAACAGGACAAATCAGTACTTAACTGGAAATTAGCACTTATACTGAAGACAGAACTTAAGATATCAGAACTTAAGATATCAAAACTTAAGTTATCAGAACTTAAGTGATCAGAAGATATTTATCAGGAGATAATATCAGGACTTAAGATGACTTTCAGATAAGGTAGGCGGCTGATTGAAAGGAAAGAAGATCGAGACTAAGACATAAATAAATATGCATGAAGAAGGAATTTTATGAAGAATAGAATACTTGGAAGAAAAGATAACTGGTTGATATATTTTAGGAAGCAGAATTATATTCCATATCAATTAGAAGATTATCTTGTAACTGTGTACTATATAAACACAGGCATAAAGTTTACACTATAAGTGTTACGATTATCGAAGTTATTATTCTTTGTAACTCTAGCAGCTCTCGTGATAATTTGTTCATCACTGAGAGAGGACAGTTCCATATTGTAACAGAGTTTATTGTGTTGAATAAAATCTGTTTTCTGTTACTTGAGTTCTTATAATCGATTTGATTGTGCTAAACACTGTATTCAACCCCCTTCTACAGTGTGTGTGACCTAACAAGTGGTATCAGAGCGATCTGTTAACACACAAACAATTTAAGATCCAAAAACAATCATGTCTGAAGAAGAAACTCCAACCAAGCCCACCAAAACTGAAGAACCTCCAAAAACCATAACCCATAGTCGATATGAGACTATAAGAGTCCCCATGTTGAAACCTTCTAAGTATTCCATATGGAAAGTGAAGATGGCTATGTTTCTGGAAGCTACAGATCCAAAATATCTCGACAGGATTTATGAAGGACCACATATGCCAACCAAACTCTCTGTGGAAGTTGCAGGTCAGCCAGCAAAGTCTGTACCAAAGGAGAAAAGTGATTACACTGCTGAAGATATCTCATCGATTGCAAAGGATGCAAAGGTAAGACACTTGCTGCATAGTGCCATTGATAATGTCATGTCAAACAGGGTAATTCAATGCAAGACTGCAAAAGAGATATGGGATGCTTTGGAAACAAGGTGTCAGGGAACTGATGCAATCAAGAAGAACAGGAAGACGATACTCACTCAAGAGTATGAGCACTTTGACTCAAAGCCTGATGAGTCATTAACTGATTTAAATGACAGATTTGTCAAACTCTTGAATGATTTGTCACTAGTTGACAAAGAGTATGATATTGAAGATTCAAATTTTAAATTCCTGTTAGCACTTCCTGAAAGATGGGATTTGAAGGCCACAATAATAAGAGACAACTATGCTCTTGACAAAAAAACTCTTGATGAAATTTATGGGATGCTCAAGACTCATGAACTTGAGATGGAACAAAGAAGCAAGAGGAATCGAAGAAAGTCAAGGACAGTTGCTTTTGTGGCTGAGGAGGAAATTCCCAAAGAAGCTGCCTCAAAGAAAGGCAAGGGCAAGGCTCTCATCACAAAGTCTGATATTGAGTCATCAAGTTCTGATAGTGATGATGACTCAGAAACTGAAAGTATATCTGAGATAGACCCTAATGAAGAGATGATGAAGCTGTGTGCTCTTATGGTGAAAGGAATCACAAAGATTGCATACACAAAATTCAGAAGAGGAAAGAAGTTTTCCAGGAAAGGTGCAAGTTCTGAAAAGAAAGGTTTCAGAAAATCTGAAGGAAAAGGAGGAAAGTCTGACATAGGAGATTACTCAAATGTTAAATGCTACAACTGTAGTGAGAAAGGCCACATATCTCAAAGGGAAAAGTGACAAAGGCAAGGCTCTTGTCACAAAGAAGAAAAGCTGGTCAGATGCTTCAGATTCTGAGGATGAGGAAAACCATGCCTTGATGGCAAATGCTGATAGGAGTTCTGATATTGCTGACTTAAAGGTATTTCAAACTACTTATGCCTTTCATACTGATGATATTACCGAGTTGAGAAGATATCTTAAGACCATGTTCATTAGTTATAAAGATCAAACTTTAACATGTGAAAGATTAACTTCTGAAAATCTTGCTTATAAAAAGAGGAATGATTATTTAGAAAAAGAGTTAGTCATGTTCCATCAAACTCAGAAAGATAGAGATGATGCCTTTTATGTTAGGGATGAAGTGTTAAAAATGAATGAATCTCTAAAAACCGAGTTAGAAAAGGAAAGAGAGATTATCAGGACTTGGACTAACTCTGGTAAAGCAACTCAGGATATTCTTAGTAGTGGAAACTGGAAAGAGGGCTTAGGTTATGGAGATGATAAGAACAGTAAGGGAACTATAGAAACTGAGCCTATAGTTGTTAAACAAAAACCAAAGGTAAATCCTGTTAAGTTTGTAACTGCAAAGTCTGATATTGAGAAATCAGAAGTTAAGGAGAAAGTAACTTCTGACAAACCTAAACAGGATAAGCCAACTGAAGTTAACATAGGCTTAATGACTAAGAAGCAGCTTAAGCATAAGCTGAAAGATGTTAAGAATGTAAATAAGGTAAAGCCACCTAGGAAAAATAGGAATGGAAAGGAAGGTGTGAACAAAAGTAACAATTATAAGCCTGTTCCTAATGCTCCTAGAAAAACATGTCATAACTGTGGAAATTCTAACCATCTAGCTTCTTTTTCCAGGAAGAATAAGAATATAAACTCCTTACCTTCAAAATCAGGAGTTAAGAGTCAGTCTGTTAGATATAAGCCACAAAATCCTTGTTTTCATTGTGGTAGTTTATGGCATTCCATTTATACTTGTAAGGAATATCATAGTTTGTACTATGATTATTATCAAAAAAACCTTATGTAAAGAAAGTTAGCATTATTCCATCTAGTGTAAGTTCTGATGCAAAGTCTGATATTGCAAATTCTGATAAGAAAACTGTTAACATAAACTCTGATGCTAAATCCGCTGCAAATGTTAACAAACTTAAAAAGGCCAAAGGATCCAAGCAAGTTCGGGTCCTTAAAACTAATCATTATTGGTCTTTGTGATTGCTGGGCAACAGGAAGAACATCCGAGTTCTGGAAGGTGGATGTTCAGGACATATGACTGGAAATAAAGCCCTGCTACCATACTTTATGGAGAAAGCTGGCACAGGTGTTTCTTATGGAAATGGCAACATTGGAAAATCTCTGGGATATGGAAATATCAATCTTGGGAATGTCATCATTGAAAAAGTAGCTCTGGACTCAGGACTTAAACACAATCTGCTGAGTGTGAGTCAAATATGTGACAGAGGTTATCATGTGGATTTCTTTAAAGAATACTGTGAAGTTGTCAGGAAATCTACAGGCATGGTAACATTTATGAAGCCAAGCTTTCGATAAGTACTGATGGTTCTGCAATCTGTCTGATAAGTTGAGCATCAATTGAAGAAAGCTGGGATTGGCACAAGAAACTCTCTCATTTAAATTTTAACAATATAAATGAACTAGTCAAGAAAGATCTTGTGAGAGGACTGCCAAAATCAGTATTTGCTCCTGATGGCCTTTGTGATTCATGTCAGAAGGCAAAATAAAGAAAATCTTCATTCAAAAGCAAGATTGAGTCATCAATTCTTGAGCCTTATCACCTACTACATATTGATCTATTTAGTCCAGTGAATGTCATGTCTATTGCAAAGAAGAAATATGCTATGGTCATAGTGGATGAGTTCACCAGATACACATGGGTGTATTTCTTGCACACAAAAAGTGAAACTGCATCTATTTTGATTGATCATGTCAAGCAACTGGATAAATTGGTCAAAGATTCTGTGAAGATCATAAGAAGTGATAATGGCACTGAATTCAAGAATTTGATCATGGAAGAGTTCTACAAAGACCAAGGAATCAAGCAGGAATTTTCTGCTCCTGGAACTCCTCAGCAAAATGGAGTTCTTGAAAGAAAGAATATAACTCTTATTGAATATGCACGAACTATACTTGATGAAGCAAATTGCCAACCTACTTTTGGGCTGAAGCTGTGCAGACTACTTGTTTTACTCAGAATGCAACACTTATCAACAAGCATGGAAAAACACCATATGAGATGGTGAAGTTAAAGAAGCCAAATCTAAAGTATTTTCATGTATTTGGATGCAAGTGTTTTGTTCTTAAGACTCATCCCGAACAGCTATCCAAATATGATCTAAAAGATGATGAAGGAATTTTTGTTGGATATCCACTTTCTACAAAAGCCTTCAGAGTCTATAATTTAAGAACAAGGGTTGTCATGGAATCTATCAATGTCTCTTTTGATGATAAGAAGATTACTGGACTTGAAGATTTCAATGATCATGATCAGCTGAGATTCGAAAATGAAGTTTTTAATTCTGATTCTGTAAATGCTGACAATCTAAATCCTGATACTGCAAACTCTGATGGATTAAACTCTAATGTTATTGAAACTTTGGTGACTACGCCTAAGGAAAATGCACCTGTGCAGGGGGAGCCTACTGAAGATCCAACCACATCTCAAGAAGCAATAGAACCTACAACAGGCTCTTCAAGTACTGATGGGCCAAGTTCTGATAGTTCTGGAAACTCATGTTCTGATATTTCTGGAAAGTCAAATAATGAAGGATCCAACTCAGAGAGCATAATTTCAGGGGGAGCATCGGAACATGTTGATGGAGACAGCATGGATCATGGGGGAGCATCCAGTTCTAGAGAGAACCTTCCATCTGCAAGGAAGTGGACTAAAGCACATACACCTGACTTAATTATTGGAAATCCTGATGCAGGTGTCAGAACTAGAACAGCTACATCAAATGAATGTCTTTATCATTTTTTTTCTTTCTGAGACTAAACCAAAGAAAGTGGAAGAAGCTCTTCAAGATGCTGATTGGGTGCAAGCAATGCAGGAAGAGTTGAATGACTTTGAAAGAAATAAAGTCTGGACCCAAGTGCCAAGACCAAGGAACAGATTAGTTGTTGGTACAAAATGGGTGTTCAGAAACAAAAATGACAGTGATGGCATAATTACAAGGAACAAAGTAAGGCTGGTTGCAAAAGGACACTCTCAACAGGAGGGAATTGATTATGATGAAACATTTGCACCAGTTGCTAGATTAGAAGCCATAAGAATATTTTTGGCTTATGCTGCTCACAAGAAGTTTAAAGTCTTTCAAATGGATGTGAAAAGTGCTTTTCTTAATGGAGAATTGGAAGAAGAGGTATATGTTGAACAACCTCCAGGCTTTGTAGATCCCAAATTTCTCAATCATGTCTACAGGCTTGATAAAGCACTTTATGGCCTTAAGCAAGCTCCAAAAGCATGGTATGAGACATTAGCTCAGTTTCTTCTGGAAAGTGGATTTAACAGAGGAACTATTGACAAAACATTGTTCTACCTCAACCATGGAAAGGACTTACTTTTGGTGCAAATATATGTTGATGATATCATTTTTGGTTCTACAAATGACAGATTTTGTAAGAAGTTTGCCAAGATGATGCAGTCAAGATATCAAATGAGTAAGATGGGAGAACTTAACTATTTTCTGGGCCTTCACGTCAAGCAGAATGAAGAAGGAACTTTTATTTGTCAATCTAAGTTCACCAGAAATTTGTTGAAAAAATTTGGAATGCAAGATTGTTCAAGTGCATCCACTCCTATGGCCACTGCAATAAAATTGGATAAAGATACTGGTAAATCAGTAGATATTACTGATTACAGAGGTATGATTGGCTCTCTACTCTATCTAACTGCAAGTAGACCTGATATCATGTATGCTACCTCTCTTTGTGCCAGATTTCAAGCAGATCCAAGAGAACCTCACTTAACAGCTGTGAAAAGAATTTTCAAGTACCTTAAGGGTACAGCTGATCTGGGATTGTGGTATCCTAGAGAATCAGACTTTAAGCTAATAGGTTACTCAGATGCAGATTTTGCAGGATACAAAATTGACAGGAAAAGCACAAGTGGAAGCTGCCAATTTCTTGGAGGCGTATTCATCTCTTGGTTTAGCAAGAAACAGAAGTCAATTTCCACATCAACTGCAGAAGCAGAATACATTACTGCAGGAAGCTGTTGTGCACAGATTCTTTGGATGAAGAATCAGTTACTGGATTATGGGTTAGAATTTTCTAAAATCCTTATTTACTGTGATAATCAAAGTGCTATTGCTATGACAGGTAATCCAGTTCAACACTCAATGACAAAGCACATCAGCATAAGGTACCATTTCATAAGGGAACATTTGGATGAAAGTACAGTGGAATTGCATTTTGTTTTCATAGATCAACAACTAGCAGATATCTTCACAAAACCACTGTGTGAAGCTACTTTTACAAGATTGGTAAATGAACTTGGAATGGTTTCAGGTTCTTTCTCTAAATCTGGTTAGTTTATGTTCTGATACATCAGACTTTATGATCAGTATTAACAGATATTACTATCTTTGTGTATTTTGTGCTTAATTAGAAATCTTCCAAGTGCTGATTATTGTCTAATGTGAATTTCTAAACTCTGATAGTGATATGAATGTTTCTGTGACTATTCAATCCAATGAGGATAACTGTGCTAGATGCTGACCTAGTAGTCTTTAATATACTAAAGATCCCATATTTGAAATAATTGTTTATGTGGAAATCTTTTAACACAAGCAAATTCTGATATTGAGCTTAGTTAAGTTTACTTTGTGTATCTTATTACTAAGTCAAAAACTAGAATGGTGCTTCTTATCTGTTAAGTTCTGATGTTAGTAAATCTGGTGGATGAACTAAGTGCTGATAAGCCTCACTTATCAAAAGAAAAAGAAAAGAAAAGAAATAAAAATCAGGTACTCCTTTGAGATCTAGAGTAAAAATGTGGAAGGGAAGACCCAAGTGCATTGCTGGTATTAAGTAATATGCATTAGAAAAGCAAAATAAATATTTTCTTGGTGACTTTTCACACTCTATGATTACTGGAGAAATACTCTGATAACAGCATAAATTCTGATAAGCAGTCGTGACTCACTTACACTGAGAAGCCACTGTAAAATAGAATTTCAAAAGATGCATAAAATGAGCACAAAATAGTTGAGGTGGACTCATGCATGAACTCATTCTAAAGTAGACTTCAGAATAATGACAGATTTTGAGTAAAGTTCTTAGTTATGCCTTATTTCTAAGATGTACTGAAGTGAATCAGACTTTACTCTTTGTCTGATATTTAGCTTAATTCACACACATACACTCCATATGAATGATGAAAATTACTGTGGTGATAAATGTTGTTTTAGATGAACAGTTTATGTGTCAGATTGCATAAATTCTGAGGACAAGTTCTGATGGAAGTTCTGATGAAACCATATCAGTATTTGTGTGAAGAATTACAGGAATACACATTCACTTTTCGAGTTAAGGAGCCATATTCTGATGACTTTTAAATCCTGATAATAATCAAGTTCTGATGCTGACGTGACAGTATTTATTTACTTGGTTTATTTTTTGTCATTACTTGAATGATGATATTTTTACAGAATATTGGTTAATGTGAGATAAAACAGTCATAATCATTATGGGTTAGTGGTTAGCGTGTATGTCTTGAAAACCTGCATGCGCACAGTAATTATTATTATATCTCATGCCTATTAACTCTGGCTTTAGATCTTTTACTGACTGTTATTATTACACTTCAGTCTAGGGAGTTGAGGGATCATTATTTTTACTTGTAAATTTTAACTAGTCCTCGCGTCCCTTAGTATTCCATTGCCTATTTAAATAACTGCTCATTCATCAGTAAAACCACATATGTTCATTTCTCTCAAACAATGGCACATTTCAGTTGGTTTTACTCTTATGGCACAGAAACTGTGCACATTTTTCAAAATGGAATTCCGACTTATCAACAACATTCCATTCGTCATCTGGATTCAACTTCCAGAGAACATTAAAAATGATCTGTTGTCTTTCTAAAGAGAAGCTCATCTTCGTATTCTTAAACAGCAGGAGCAAATCATTCGTCTTGCTGTTATCTTTGTTGAAAGTATGAAGAAGAATTAATTGTTATCCATCCATTTCTCTTCACCGTCAGCTTTGTTAGGCTTCTTAGCTTAGGACTAAGGCTGTTGATCTTAGGAATCGTAGAATAGGACTGTCTTGTAATTTTTGCATATAATTGCTAAATTTCATCGAATGTAATCATCTGATATATCAATGAAATTTTCATTAATTGCAAGATTTGTTCTTTGTTTCTCAAATTATGTGATTGTACATGTTTAATTGAAATTTATTAATCTTTACTTCATCGACTTTTAATTTTATTTTGTGATGAATGTTTTGATTAAATTCTGTTGATTTGAGGAAACAACCGAGGAACATGTTCCTATATCAGAACCTGTTGTTGTAGAAGCTGAGAAGGTTTCTTCTCAGAAATATACTGTAACTGGGAGTTCTAGGCCCCTCAAAAGGCTTAGAAAGTTAAATTCTGATGATAAAGCTCCTACAGTGTCTCCACCTTTGAAGAAATTAAAGAAACAGAGAGCTCATAGGGACATAGTTGAGTCAGATTCAGATGTAGTGGAAGCAGCTAAGGAAGGGGATCAGGAATCTTTGATCTCAACAGAACCAGTTATTATTGAATCACTTCCTTCTGCACAACCAGAAACTACTCAAACTAAAATACCTACACCTCATATGTCACCTATAGTTGATCCAGTACATATTGAAGAACCAGGTACAAGTGCTGAAATTGATATTCATAACTTGATTGTGCCTGAGGTTTTGTACTTGGAAGCTCCACCAATTCAACTCACTCCACCAACAACATCAATTTTGGATGTTGATCAAAACCTGGCTGCAGATCAGAATTAAGAGGATGATGTTGAAGCCTCTATAGCCTCTCATACTGCTGTTTTATCCGAGGATGCTGATACTGCAGGTACTACAAGTTCTAATGCTGCCAATAAAGAAATTACTGGTGAAGCTGCTGCCAATTTAGATGCTGATGCAGCTGGTCCATCAGGACATGCACCTCAACAAACTGTTCATAAAGCTGATTTAGTCAAGAAGTTTATTACAGGGGAAGCATCGGTACCTTGGAGTGAAACTCCTAGAGGAAAGGAGTGGACTAAGGAATGAAACACAGTTAGTTTTGTTCCTTCTGAAAAGATTCTTGCTGAGCATCTTGCAAAAGCTGATGAAATGCTGATAAATGATGATTTCAAGGCACAGCTGAGAGTTACTGCATTGAGTACAAGGCACCTTCAAGGTCAACACTCAATAACTCATGACAAGGTGAACAAAATTCAGGAAGCTCTGATCCAGCAAGATATGAATATGAAACTTGAAAAGAACAGATTTTTCAAGCCATCCTTTGACAGAATTACCTACATTGAGAAAACTCAAGAGAAGCAACAAACTCAAATTGAAAAAATTCTGAAGAATCAAGCTTCTCGCCAAAATCAACTCAATGAGATCCAATCCTCAGTGGAATTGCTTGTCTCTTTTCTATTACCTGCTGATGCCAAAAAGGGGGAGAAAGTGATTAAGTCCAAATGTAAATCTATTCAGACACTGAAAGGAAAGGATGATGGACATGATGACCAGGGAAACTCTGATAAGGGTAGAGGTCAAGGTCAAGGCAAAGGGTTTTAATCAAGTAAAGCTAGAATTACAAGTCAAGGAACAAGTTCTGATACTGGGAGAAGAATAAGTTCTGATACTGGTAAAAGGATAAGTTCTGGTGAACATCTGGAACTTGATGAAGAAATTTCAAGGGAGTTATTTCTTAAAGAAAAACCAGGGATGGACTTTGAGAGTCTAAAGGAAGAAGAAGCTAGACTCAAAGCAAAAGGTGTCAAGACAAAATCTAAAGCTTCTGTTGTTGAAAGAAAATTTCCAAAACTTAAGGGTATTGTGATAAAGGAAAGAACAAATTATAAGGCAATCAAAGCCAAATCACAAATGGAAATTGATCCAAGGTCCAAGGACAAAGAAAAAGTTGATGAACCTGTAAAGGTTTATATGCCAGTCATGGATGAAGAAATAACTGATGATGAAGAAGATACTAGTCTTACTCTGATTTCAAAAAAGATTTCTCAAACAACCTCTGACATGGCTCATGTTGCTCAGAGTCAAGATGTAGTAACATGTTGCTCATGTTGCTCAACCTTTGAAGATTGCAACAAGTGGTTTTGAAGCAAGAGTTGTTACAGGAAATGAAGCAAGAGATAAATCTGGGTTGGGTAGTTCTGATGAAAGAAGAGTACATAACACTACCAATGATCCAACTTCCTTAAGTGAACCAGGTGTTGGAGCAACTCCTGAAAGATTGAATCGACTTGAATCTGTACAAATGGTTTACCATACCTTCTTGAAAGAGCATATCTTGTTATATTTTATGACAGATGGAAGGGTATACCAAATTAGGCAGAGTGCTATACCACTGAAGTATTTTGAAGAACTGGAACATGTTCTATTTCTACTTCAAGTGAAAGACAGATTAGCAGATAGTGTTGCAGGATATTTAAAGTCTCAAATTCAAAGACAGAAGAAGCTTTATTCTATAAAGTCTGACAGCACATACTGTCCCAAGTACAGAGATCACAAAGGTGATATTGTCGATATCAAGCCTAACTCTGCTAAGATTATAACTACTTTTCTGGGTTATAAGGCTGTGGAATTCAATCTAGAGTCTGACAAGGCATATCTGATGAGACTAGATCAGGAGATAAGAAAAGCTAAGATAAATGATCTCAGAGCAGCTATTTTTCAAACTGGAGAAGATACAACTGAATTGATAAATGCTAAAAGGAGGATGGTAAATGAACTTGAATATGCTGAGAGATGTTTGTTGAAGAACTATCTCAGGACAACTCCTGATATCAAAGAGATCAGAAATTGAAGTTGAAACCAAGTCAAAGATCTACAACTGCTTAAATTCTGAAGTGTATACAGACTGAAGCTGTTATCAGAAGTTTAAGATGGTAAAGCTGAAAGGACTGTAAGTTATAGTTATCTAGTCAAATTCTCATGCATTTGTACTTAATGTTTTTGACATCATCAAATATCTGTTGAACTTGTATATTATGCTAATTTACAAGTTGGGGGAGATTGTTAGATATATTTGATAATGTCATGTGTAATATGATTTATGTATAGTTTTCAGATCTTACCTAACAGGACAAATAAGTACTTAACTGGAAATCAACACTTATACTGAAGACAGAACTTAAGATATCAGAACTTAAGTTATCAGAACTTAAGTGATCAGAAGATATTTATCAGGAGATAATATCAGGACTTAAGATGACTTTCAGATAAGGCAGGCGGCTCATTGAAAGGAAAGAAGATCGAGACTAAGACAGAAATAAATATGCATGAAGAAGGAATTCTATGAAGAATAGAATACTTGGAAGAAAAGATAACTGGTTGATATATTTTAGGAAGCAGAATTATATTCCATATCAATTAGAAGATTATCTTGTAACTGTGTAGTATATAAACACATGCATAGAGTTTACACTATAAGTGTTACGATTATCGAAGTTATTATTCTTTGTAACTCTAGCAGCTCTCGTGATAATTTGTTCATCACTGAGAGAGGACAGTTCCATATTGTAACAGAGTTTATTGTGTTGAATAAAATCTGTTTTGTGTTACTTGAGTTCTTATAATCGATTTGATTGTGCTAAACACTGTATCCAACCCCCTTCTACAGTGTGTGTGACCTAACAAAGGTATTTTCAGGCAAAATTAGTAATTTTGATACAATTACCTCCTTTCTTCTTAACATGCTTTACATGCTCTTGACTGATAAATATTTTGATTTTAGCAATTATGTCTTGCTAGAGTTAGGGTATAAATTAGGAGATATACGGAAGAGGCCTATAAATTTGTATTATGCTAGATTTTTAATGATTCTAGTTAACCATGTTTTTGAGGATCTTGTAATTAGAAGCCGAACAACAAGCTTGCTTGTTGGGTTCAAGAAAAGTGAGTTCTTGCAGATTTGAGCAGGAACAGTCTAAAAAATGAAGTGCCTCTCAACTATATTCCAATCTTTGGGGCACCTCAGGTAGAGCCGACAATTTCGTACACGACACGATAACACGACACGAAAACGACACGAAAATAACGGGTTTGGTTTGAAATTTTTGGTACACGAACACGAAAGTACACGAACTTGAAAGTACACAGATGAATTTAGTGTCGGTTTTGGATTTACACTTGGGTAAACAACACAAAATGAAAGTACATGAAATAAATAAATATTTAAATAAATTTATCAAAATTATATGAATACATATATCTTACAATAATATTTTACATATAATATGTACATAAAATAGATTCAAATTTAAATTTCATAAGAATTAAATACACTTGAGTCTTTATGACTTATTAACTTAAGACTCGACTAATAAAAAATTAATATTTAAATATATATTTTATTTATCTATATTTTTATTATCAATTTTAAATTACACGAAATACGACACGAAACGTACACGAAATGAAGGTACACGAACATGAAATGAAAGGAATCCTTAAAGGTTCGGATTTGGGTTGGGCATTCATGACACGAAACACGAAAGTACATGACATGAAAGTACACGAAATGAACGAATTTCCAGCTCTAACCTCAGGTAAGTGGGGTAAACATTTCTGCTCCTATCTCTTCCCAACCTACAGTTTCTTTGACTTCAACTGTGGCTATGACATCTGTGACAGTGACCAAACAGATGCCTACCCAAGTCACCAAACCAAAATCTTTAAAATCCAAGTCTAAGAAACCAACCTCTAGTGTCTCTCAAAAGACACTAGTTGTAACAACTTCCACAACACTTGAGGGGAGTGAACAGGGTGGTGAGTCAGGTGAGGGAAGGGGTGAAAATCAAAGAAACCCTAAGGATAAGGTAGGTGAGATTAGTAAGTCCCAAACCAGGCACACCACAGTCTCCCAACAGACTGTGTTGATTAATAAGGAAATAACCTCATTACTAGTTACATCATCCCAAAAGGATATAACTTTTGAAACAAGCTCGCAACCAAGAGCACGGGCTAAGAGGGGTAGGGACACTGACCAAACACAAACCTACAGTAGAAAGAAGAAGGCTAAAACTATGGGAGAGTCAAAGGGTGCAAAAACAGTGCCAACTGCAGTCAAACACTCAGTTACTGCACCTTCTCAAATTCAGCTTAATGTGGCTCCAATAAATGTGGAGTCACATCCAAATTCTCTTATAATCGAAATAACATACACATAAAATTCTCCAACAAATTCTCTGGATGTGGTTATGATTAACACATCAATTTCTAATTCTCCATCTCTTAAATTTATGGAGGAGCCAACTACTCAAACAAATGATCATCATTTAATTGATGATTTGTTGGATCACTTGCCTTTTCTTTCTCAAACTATTGATTAATCTGTGCACCAAAATTTAAAATCAATCTCCACAGATTCAACAATAATTTCAATTCTTATTTCCACTATTTCTACTTCATCAACGGATATCCATCATTCATTAATAAGTGATTGTCCATCAACGGATAAGCTTAACAGAAGTCATCCGTTAACAGTCACAACTACTACTTCAACGAATATCCCTTATCCGTTGACAATCACTGCATAACTTGAAATTTTTACTTTTTTTTAGTAGTGCAGATGACTTAGTATTTTTCCAGTCACTCTTATATTTGAGGGAAGTGAGTGATTTGAGTGTGAGGTTGAGTTGCTCCTAGGTAAATGGGGAGGAAAAGAGTAAAACTATGCATGCTATTTCTTCCAACATGGCAAAAGAGAGTGAGAGGAGTCCCACCTTAGATGGTGAAGGTTAGGGTAGGAGGGTGGTGAGCCAAGGGGAGCCTTTGATGCAAGAACAGGAAGATAATGAGAGAAAAGCAGGTACTAGTGATATAAAGGTGACAACCATTGCAAGTGAGTCAATGAATGTCAGTGATGCATAAAAAGAGAGACTATATCAATAAGAATAGTAAGCTGTTATAGATTCTATCTATTTGGATGCTGAGACATTTACTCACCCTATTACAGCCTATCAACAATTGGCTTCTCAGGGCAATGAGGAGGTTGAGAGGGCACTTAATCTAGTACACACAACAACATCAATGCAAAGGGCTAAAGATGTTTTGTCCTCTCTACCTCCTACAGCTGGTGACAGTTTGGAGTATGATGATGGTGACAGTGATGATGAAGAATTTGGGGATGAAGGTGGTAGGAACTTAGGGGGAGGTGAAGGCCCTAGTTCTTCTACTCAAATACCATAATGGATGCTCAGCAAGGAATGTAGCTATCATCACTTCATTTCAACCATGTTCAAATTAATCAACGAAACTCAGTCAGCCATTCAAGCCACTATAAATTCCAACAATAAAGCTCTACTTGAAGCCCATCTTGAGTCTCTACAGCTACATAAAAATTAAAAATCTTAAACAGACTCAAGATGTGGATGATATGAAGAACACAATTGAGGAAGTAAAGAAAAGGTTGTATGAGAAGATTGAATAAAAACTTCCAGAAGCAACAATGAGGGAAGTACATCTAAAGTTGAGAAAGGAAGGAGATTTTTCAAGAAAGGTTGAGGCCCTCACTCCAAGATTATCTAGGGTTGAAGACTCTGTGGCCAAGATACTAGAACGCCAAGACTAACAAAATCAACTACTTTAACAGCTGGTGGCTGCTCAAACTTCAACATTTAATCTACTTGATGATAATAAAAAGGGGGAGAAGGATGTGTATTCAAGTCAGTAAAATAATAGTTCCATCTATTACAATCTCAAAGCCACTAGTCTTAGATACCATTGATCTAATCAACCTATCAGCAGCTGAGTTGAAGATAAAAGAACAAAGGCAAAGAACATATCAAAGAATCTCGGAGGTATTTGGCTCAACTGCTACTCAAGATAAATTTGTGAAGCACTCCACACAGTTAAAGACAATTAACATGAATGAAATGAAGCTAGGGAAAAGAGAAAAGAATGAACCTTCAATGAAAAATGAATTCAAGAACTTTGTGGTGCTAAAACCTAAACTAGCATGTGTCACAATTTCAACAAAGCACCCAATGTTGGTTGATTACTCTCCACCTAGACCTGATAAAGAAAAGCTGATGGGTGCATCTATCGTAAGCTTCCAAACAACCAAGGATGCCATCTTAAGATCAAGAATAGCCAGAATTTACAGATATGGAAAGATGCTATGTGTAATGACTGGACACCCTCAGTTTGGGTAAGCTAAAGATGAGGAAAATCAAAGGCTAGGAGCTCAGAAAAAAGGAAGAAGCAGGCCATTAAATGAGTTAAAAGAAAATTGAAAATGCCTGCAACTTCAACTGAAACTGAGAAGAAAGAAGAAAAGTTTGAGTGGGCTAAAGGGAACAGTGTAAAGGTCAAAGAAAAAAGGCCAAGTAGTGCTACAGAAAAGGAAAGTGAACCATCTCAATCTACCACCTCAAGTCAACCAACTGTGCCCACTGTGGAGCCACTTGAATTCAAGGTTCATCCAAGTGTCAATTTTCATGGTGAACCCATAATACCAAAGGTGAGCCTATACATTGGGATAGTTTACCAATTCCTAATCTAAACATACTAATGCCCACAAAGAAGAGAAAACCAAGAAGGAAGAAAGTAGGAATCAAGTCTAACCCACCTCAATTCAAAGCCATCTCCAAGCCTAAGCATATAGTTAACAAGAAGGATCAACTCTTTATATGTGACATCAAAGAATTTTCAGACATCAATCTTTACCGGGATGAATTGGATGATGTTAGGACAATTGATGCTTCCTACAAATTGCCAGAAAGGTTGGTGTTTAGATACAATGGAGGCAAGGAGATTACATGGCCACTCTACATGTATTGCAAAAAAAACATATAATACGTGGTTAAGAATCAATCGTTCTGTCGCGGAAATCAACATTGGGCTAAGGTTCAAACCTTGTTTTTTATGTAGTCATACAAAATATATTAAGAATTAATGAAGATTGATGATATGCTAATTTAGTGGGGTTTTAAAATTAGAAAATAGAGTCGAATACATGTTTGCAGGAATCAGTTACATGTACAAATCAGTTACATACACAAGAGATAAAATTTCATAATTTTGGGCGGGACTAGATTGGGCCGGGTTCGCCTAAAATTACTTAAATACCCTTAAAAGAGGGACTTGGAATTTCACCAAATTTATGCGCTTAACAAGATTTTTTTTGTCACAACAGATATTTAATTGTATTGATTTTCGAAAAAGTTTAAAAAAAGTAAAAGTGCAGCTTTAAAAAAAAAAATTCAAAAATATTTTATACCCCGTAAATTGTACCAGTAGTCCAGTTAGACCCGAAAATATTTAACACGATACGAATACGACATGAAAATTTAGTGTTTGTGTTTGTATTTTGAGTACACGACACGAAAAGGTACACGATACGAGATACACGATTGAGATACCATGTTATTTTGTGTTTACCCTTTGGGTATACGATACGACACGAAATACAAGAAATAAATACATTTTTAATTAAATATTAATATTTATTATAAATATTAATATCTAAATTAAATAAATATAAATATTAATATGTATAATTATAATGAATATTTTAAAAATAATGCATAATTTAATAATGTTGTAAGTATAATTTTGTATATATTTTACCTAAAAATTAAATATTCACTTTTATTTGTTTAATTAATTAATTATATTAATATTAACGCTACACGAGAAAGGGCACAAAATGAAGGTCCCCGAAAGTAAACGAACCGGTTTTGTGTTTGACCGAGGATTGCCCGGTCTAAGTCCAGTACTCTCTGGTCTCTAGTCTCTCCCCTAGTCCCCTCAGTGTAGAGATACATATATACAGAGAGAGAGAGAGAGAGAGAGAGAGAGAGAGAGAGAGCGGATTGGGAGAGAGCTGGGGTTTGTTTGCCGGGGATGTTTGAATTGTATAGTTGTTTTAAATGTATATTTCAAGACTCAATCTTTCTAGTGTTTAATTTCTATTCTGAGCATCTGGGTGATTTTATTTAACTACAGAAATTTGATGGGGGGGGGGGGTTTGTAGAAATGCTTGCTTATGGGTTCATGCATTTCATTGGTATTGTGTGTTGACTTAATCTGCTGTTTTAGGGTTGGTTTAAGATTTTGCTCTTCTAGTGATTGTGTTTATTCCCCTCAAAACTGAAAACTCTTGGTTGTTCACATAATTATGTACAACCATTCTAAAAATTTAAAAGGCTATACCCCATTTAAAGACCGATAGGTTTTGATTTTCGTAATGTTTTTTAACTCCAAAGGCTTTTACAAGCTTAATTTAATTATAATTTTGAGCATAAAGTGGCTCCTAGTCACTCCATTAGCGGTCTAATCCTGATTCTCTCAATGCTAGTGCTCAGGATGTTGTCACACTGACTTGCTGGATAATAACTCGAGGGATCCTGATTATAGAAGAGGAGATACAACTGGTTATAGAGTTTTGTATATGAGAGGATCCTGAGCAGATTAGTTTCGGCTCGTTTCCTCCAGCTAATACCTTTAAAGAATTATTGCATTGAGAAACCGGGTAAGTGCATTATCAATTTCAAGTATTTTTGTTATCTCTAAAAAATACCAATTTGACGGTATCTTTTCTTATTTAGGTATTTGAAGTAACATGTTAGTTTTTACCATCACTCTGAGTTCTTTATTTGCACGACCTCTGAAAAGCAGAAATAAACATATCACCCATACTTAGTTAGGCCAATATTATATATACTTTATTCCAGAAGCAGATCCTTGGAGTGTCGGGGTAACATAATGAAGGGAAGCCACCGTTGCAGAATTTTAGGCAATGATGGTTCTAGCTAAAATTTATTTAGTAAAGTTATTTATACTTTTTTAATTTGATCCTCTTTTTTTAATCTACTCTGTTAAATAGCCAGTATCTCAGTAAGAAAATAAAAATTCTGAAAGATGATAAATAGATAATATTTATATGACAAATGAAGATATTCTACTTTGTTATAGTGGCAGTTATGTACATTTAAACTATCTCTGCCTGAATGGTTAATCCAATTTTTTTCAGTGTTCCAGAAATCGCTAGGCGTGCCAGGGCGGTGAGAGTACCTCCGAGAGATTAATCGGCAAGTCGGAGATTAATCGGACCGATTAATCGGCAAGTCGGAGATTAATCGGACCGATTAATCGGAACATTAATCGGAAGAATATAAATATTATTTTTAATTTTTATAATTATATAATGATCAATATGTCAAATATTTGTTTCAAAAAAGAAATTAGAATGATATTAAACAATATCTACACATTTGACATTCGTTATGTGCTAATTATTGAGTTTGCAATATTAAATATATTTTAATTCACATTTTTAAACTTATTACAATATGTCATTTTTATATTTTAAGTGAGAAAAAAATATATTAGATTACTTCTTACTTCTTACCAATACTTTATATTATAAATTGACATGATATTGTGTGAAATTATGAAATTAATGAATTAAAATTATAAAAACATAAAAAATGTTTTTTTTAATTATTTCCCGCATAGACCGCCTTTGACCGCCTAGCCCGCCTAATCCCGATTTTAACCCGATTTTTGAAAAAAACGCCTAAATCACCGCCTAGGTCCGAGTCGAGGCGTTTTACTGCCACCTAGCGCTTAGGCGCCGCCTTGGCGGCCGCGTAGACCGATTTTTAGAACACTGATTTTTTTATGTTATGCAGTTTGTCAAAATCATTTTTTTTGCTCACGGTCCATATACTAAAAGACTATTGAATATGCATTTGTCATTTTTTTAATCAGAAAATACACTTTTTACTTTTAGAGTGCTATATCATTGTGGTTTTTTTATATAAGAAGTTATTATATAATTATTTCCTTATCAATAAGTAAATTATATTCTGACCCATCCAAGATTCCTGTACATATTTTAAGTTTTGTGCTGGTAGCTTGTATTGCATTGTATTAATAAGTCAGAGGATAATCATGATATTTATCTCATTTGATAACATTTGATGACATTTCTTTGCTCGGAAGTTACATCACATGTTGCAAGTTCAAAATGTAATTAGCCTTGGGCAAAGACGTTACTCCTCTAATAATGCCGAATGCTTATTAAACTAGAGGATTAAAGGATCAAATTAAAGTTTTAAAGACAGTGTGATTTAAGTTCTTATTTAAAAACTAATATGATTTATTTGGAATTTTTATATACAGAACTAGAAATGTTTCATTTAGAATTTTAATGGATCTAAACTAATTTCCTGTAATAAAATTTACTTGCATTAACAAACTAAATGTTTTTTTTAATCTTCTAATGCTAAAATGTTGATACTGGCATAATTATGAGAAATAATAAAGATAAATGCTTCGGCTTGCTAAATTCACAATGTGGTCACCCAAGAGTATTGTTTTTTGTGCAGGGATGTCTTGGCATATACTTTGCACGCCTTTCTATGTGCTGTAACTTTTCTCTTTCAGTTCTTTTTCACCGACATGGAAAGTCACCCAGATCTGCCACCGACGACTGGACCGGATGCTCTAATTGCTAAAGATGCCTTCAACAATTCTGCACAGTTCAACCACCTGAATACAATTTGGTAAAGGCATCATATTTTCTGTAAATATCAATTTAGTGAATATTTGTATTGTGATTTCAGCGTGTTTGTAGATGCTTAGCACAGCAATTGTAACTATGAAGGAGAGAGGTGGTTCTGATAGGCAAGCTATAGTTAATTATATAAAGAGGGAGTATAAACTTGTCACTGAATCATGCTACTCCGTTGACTCGGCAACGTAGGAAGATGATGAGACAGGGTCAACTCGTAATGAATAAGCATTATTATATGATTTTTGAATCTAGAAATGGTCAGTAGTCTGTTGAAGGTTCTGTTATGACAAAGAGGAGGCCTAGCCGTCTTCCAAAGATTCAGTATAATGGCAACGGGGTAGGTGGGTGTAGCTTCGCCTGCAGTGGGTAGTGTTTGTAGGCTGCTGATTACTTCTCCTTTTGATTAAGTTGGGGCAGCGCCAACTATGAAGCCAATGGGCGAGGTTGATGGCGGGACTTCAGTTAAGAGGCGCAAGGGAAGGCCACCTAAGTTGCACGCAGTAGTAGTTGAGGCTGAGTCAATGCATTGGGGTGGATTATGTGCAGGGGAAGAGGCATTTTTTGTTTGTAGGTCGGGATAGCTACCTAAGGTCAACACCGGAATGGTTCGCCTTGGAGAAGGCTGGTATAATGTCTCCTTTAGTGGGCAAAAGCAGTGGTGTGGACAGGGGACGTGGAAAGCCACCTAAGATGAGAAAAATGGGTTGGTTATGGGACAGGGGCCAAGGCAGCAACCCAGGATTGGTACTTTTATAAAGCTGAAGGGTATGCCACCGGATAATGTTGTTGCAAGTAGTAGTGCCCACGGCATTGGTGGGGGTATTTGGGCCTGTTGAGGGGATGGGAGGTGCTGGTGGACCTTTTAATATAAGTTTTTTGGAAAACCTCTAGGCACCCCAAAAAAGGTATAATCATTAACTTTTATGAAATTTTCTGCATTTATTTTTGCTTATCAGTCCTGATTATCTTTAGTATTTCCGGTTTATTTCAATGCCCTATGTTTAACATGATAGCAAACATCATCGATGTAAGAAATCAATATGTTCTTTTGAATGTTGCACTAAGTTTTATATGCCTGATTGATCATCTATTTGCATTAATCTATCTGTTTCTTGTTTGTAATTCCTGTCTAATTTCTTACTAGCAAATTTAAGTAAATTCTATCCTTTTTTTGGTTATAAATTTGTATTGTAGTTCAGAGCGTGTATGTGTTCGTGACTTCGTTCTAATTCTATATAGCTCCAAGTTCTTTGTTATGGTGCAACTTTATGAAACTTAATAAATTACACGGTGATGGCACATGCAACAAGCTTAAACCACCTTCCTTGGATTTTTATATAATCCTTGTACAGCTCGGTCATCAAATATAGCGAGCTTATGTAACTTCCTATGGATACATGTGGTTATTACCTTAAATTGTTACTACCTTTAATTGATATATTGGTCTAAAATAAATATTTAGCGTTCAAAATAATATTAGGTGCATCTACTTAAAATTAAAAATACAGCCCCAAATGAAACTTCCAACTTTATTTCTTGATCAAACTGATGTTTTGACATGCTTGATTTTAATTTCCACACTTAGTTTTATTCAAGTGCCGCAATTAATATTTTATCTCTTAGGTGGCGTTTTCGTCAAGCTTGAATCTACATGCAGTAGGAACTTCCAGATTGCAAAAGTTTTCATTTCATAATTGTAATTAATTTGATAAGTGGATGAGATATTAAAGAGATTGCAGGATCCTGAAATGCTAAGCAAGGACACTTGGGTCGCATGCCGAGTCCCCGTGTCGGATACTCGGACACACGTGTCCCTGAATAGGACACACGGATTCTTTTACAATAATAATATGAAATTTTATCTTCAAAAATTGTAGTCAAAATCAATTTAAGCAAACTACATTCACAAAAGTATCAATGTCTATTAGTTACTACAAAAGTATTGATTATCGTATTCATTTTTTCATAAACTAAAAGATTTTACTTGTATTTTTGTGTTCTAGATTAATAACTACTGAATTTGATTCATTTTTCATGCAATTTTTTGTTTTTTTAGTAGGTTTTATTATGTTTAACATGAAATATTTATGGATTTTTGTTTATTTTTCATGTGTCCCTTCGTACCCGTATCTCCATAATATTATATTTGTCGAATTCTCGTATCCCCGCACTACGCACTCACACTCCTGCACCTGTGTGTTTGCTTCCTAGCTGAAATAAAATATATACATCCTTTAAGTGAGCTAACTACCATTTCCCGACCAAACTGATGTTATAACTGCTTAACTATAAATGCTGCACTTGGTTGTATATATGTAGGGTCTTGATATTTTCATCTCTAAGATTCTGTTGTAGTCAATCTTGAACGTCACGCGTTTAGGATTTCCATTGAGGAAGTTGTCATTTTATTTATTAATCAATTTGTATGCATATGGAACTTCCAACTTGAAAAGGTTCTGGTTCCATGAATATGTAATAAATATGATGGTTGTATCAGATTTTGAATAGATTGTAGGATCCCGACCTGAAATGTATACGCCCTTTAAATGATACTTTCAACTATATATCTTAATCAAACTGATTTCTAAGTTTGCAGGATTCTAAATGACGCACGTAGTCGTATTCAAGTACGATCATTAATATTTTATCTCTAAGATGCCGTTTTGTGAAATTTAAAATCAAATGCATTTAGAACTTATGTTGAAGGGTCAGTTTGATATTGATACAACCAATTTACATTCATGTGGAACTTGCATTGTAAAATGTCCTTCATTTTATAATTATGTAAACAATTTATTAGATATTGAAGAGATGGCAGGATCCTGAACCGAAACATAAACTTTAGAGAGATAAAGTTGTGATGTAAGCAAATAGAATTTGTGTTTTATAGAAATGAACATTTTTACATGTTTAATGGTTGATTAATGAAAAAACAATTTAATTCCATGATACTCTTTTATATTTTGATGTGTGAATTGTGATGGATCTAAAATCATCAAACATTATGTTAACTATAATCTTTGAAACACATTTTCGGTATGGACTGATATATGCCACCTTAGATTGCTTTTAAGGGTAATGATGCTTTTAGACGGATCCTTTTGTTTATATGTAATGATTTGCAATGTAATAAAAGGTATTAATACAATTACCCGTATAATATATAAATTCCAGATCTTTGCTCTTTTTTATTTAACCCTAAATCTTATTACAGATGAACTAATTTATTTTCTAACCTCAAATTTTAGAAAAATAACATTACATCTACATACTTTAAATTTTGTTCATAATTTGTTTAATTGCCCGATTTGTGCTCAATATCTTCCGTGTATTTATGTGATAGTTTTCAAAGTTTTGTCATATTTACTGAGCTAATATATAGGAGAACACTAGAATTTAACTTGATCGTTATGTGATCTTTAGACAATAACCTTATATCTAATTTATTTTGATGTTTTTCTATAGTTTGTGCAATCGCCCAATTTGCACTCAATTTATTCCTGTATTTGTATGATAAATTTCACAACTTTATAATATTTACTCGAGATAATTTATAGTAGAATTTAACAAAAATTGATGTGCGTGCATGCGTGTGTGTTTGTGTCGTCTCATATCCCAGCGGCCGGATCAAACTTTTCCACCTTTTCTTATTTGTAGTCTTCTACACATAAATGGCCTAATGTTCTCACAACTAGCATCACTGTATATATATCTATATTTTATAGGTTCGCGTTATTTTTATTGCCACATTTCCATCTCTCTCTCTCTCTCTCTCTCTCTCTCTTCTCTCTCCCCCCCCACCCCCCAACTCCCTCCCTCCTGTATTTTGCTCATTTAGTTTTTCATTCACACCAACATGGAAAGCCACTCTGATATGTCGCCAGCGACCGGACCTAATTTTCATATTACTAAAGCTTCTGTCAACAATGATGCCCAGCTCAACCATCCACCGTACAGTGAGGTACATACATTTAATTTTGTGTAAATTTGAATCTAGTGAAGATTTTGTGATTTAATTTAGGGATTTTGTGTGGACAGATGATTACAGCTGCAATTGTATCTATGAAGGATAGAGGTGGTTCGAGCGCGCAAGATATATCGAAGTATATAGAGAGTGAGTATAAGGACTTGTCACCAAATCATGCAACTCTGTTGACTCAGCAACTTAGGAAGATGAAGAACCAGGGTCAACTTGTTATGAATAAGTATTCTTATATGCTTTCTGTAGGAAATAGTCAGTCTTTGGTTAAAGGTTCTGTTGTGACAAAGAGCAGGCCGGGACGTCCTCCCAAGATTCCATCCAATGGCGGTGTGGTAGGTGGTGTAGCATCACCTTCAGTAAGTTGTGTCAGTGGGCTTCCAGTGATTGCTGCTCCTTCTGTTATGATTGGGGCAGTGCCGATGGTGGTGCCAATGGGTGAGGTTGATGGAGGTGCACCATTTAAGAGGCGCGCAGGAGGGCCACCTACGTTGCATGCTATAGTGGCTGAGGCTGAGCGAAGTTCAGGGGAGGAGGCAGTTTCTGGTTGTAAGAGGCTGGGGACACCTAAGTATAACAATGGAATAGTTGGAACTGGAGAACGGGGTCCGGTGTTGGGTAAGAGAGGAAGGGGGTGTGTGGTTATGGAGGCTGCTATGGTGTCTGCTGTAGTGGGAAATAACGATTGTGTGGAGTGGCATTGTGGAAGACCACACAAGAATGGGGCTGTGAGTAGCAGTGGCCGCAGTGATGGTGGTGCGGTATTCGTGCCTGTTGAGGGAATGGGAGATGCTGATAGAGCTTCCAAAACATATTTGAGAAGGCCAACAAAGGTAATCTTTCTTTGATTTTTGTGGCAAGTGCTTCATTTTAGTTGTCTTTATCTTATTAATCCCAATTGTATTTAAGATGTTGGGGTTTAATACACTTCTTGCATTTGACTGGATATCAAAATCCATTGATAGTAAAATGTTTTTTTTGAATGTTGCACTTGAGCTTAATATCCCTAAATCTGAATTATCTTAAAACTTATTCCATGATACCTCAAGTTCTTGTTTGTAATTCCATTGTCTAATTTCTTACCAGCAAATTTAAGCACGTTCCAAGTATTGTTATGTAAGAAAATCTGTTGATTTTTCCACAGGTTCTGCGCTAAGTGTATGTATTCATTCTAATTTATCTAGCTCTGAATCCTTTATTATGGTACATTGTAAGAGGCATAATAGTTACAGTGATGGTGCATGCACAAACTTCAACAACCTTTCGGGGATTAAACTAGACTCTCTTAGCGAACTTCATTTCTTCAATAAACTAATGTTTAATGTGCTTGTTTATAAATGCTGCGATTAGTTGTGTTCGAGTATTGTCATTGTATCTTATCTCTAAGATGCCGTTTTGGTCAAGCATGAAATCACATGCATTCGGGACTTCCATTTAAAAAGTCATCATAAATTGTAAATTAGATCATATTGAAGAGATTGTAGGATCCTGAACTGAATGTATGCGCCCTTTAAATGTAACTGCCAACTACATTCTGATTTTAAAGCGCATCATAATAAGTGTTGCACTGTGTTGAATTTAAGTAGCATCATTAATATTATATCTCGAAAGTGCCGTTTTAGTAAATCTTGAAACTTCACGCACTATGAACTTCCAATTGTAAAAATTCATTTCTCTTTGTCGTAATCAGTTTGACGATTGTTTGAATATTGAAGAGTGCAGGATCCTAATGTATTCCCCTCTAATTGGGACTAAACTGCCAACTACATTTCTTGATCAGATTGATGTTATAATGTGCTTGATTATATCTGCTGCACTTATTTGTATTTAAGTACCTTCATTAGCATTTTATATTTAATAGGATGCTGTTTAGTCAATCCTGCATTTGTAAAAGATTTTGATTATTATGCAATCAATTTGCATGCATTTGAATTTTATATTGCTAAAAGTAGTCATTTCATTATTATGCAAATAATTTGATAACTGAATTAGATACCTCAACTAATAAGTAAACTTTACAGAGATAAAGTTGTGTCCTTGGAAGCTAGAATTTGTGGTTTGACAAGTATATAGTCAATCATACTTGTTCGATTTTTGATTTAAATAAAAAAACTACACTTTCATGTTAATTAATATATATACACACAGTAACACAGGATATATTAATTGCATTCAAATTTTGATGTGTGATCAATTTCAAATGATCTACATTGTAGTTCAGGAGTGAGATCTGCCACCTAAATTGCTGGTCCTTTGTTTGAAAAGTAAAGATGCGGTCATTAGTACCAAATCCAAAAGTAATAGCGAGAAGTATTGTGCACATGAAACTTAGGTACTGTAGTTGAAATATAGTTTTATTTAGATATGTTTGGTGCTATTGAAAATCACTTTTTGATTTCAAAATATAGCAATAACTAGATGTATTTTTAGCATCACCATTGGACTTGCTCTTATGAACAAAAAAAAGAAGACTAGAACCTTTTTTGAGCCAACCTTGAGAATTTTATACTTTCATTATCAAGTGTATTTTAGATTTGGAAGTAGCATGATTATCATCCTGTTTAATGTGTTTCCCATCTTTTTTAATGCAGCAATCTAAAGTTAAACATGATGAGGACATTGCAAGGCCATACCTAAACAATGAAGGTGGACCCGGAAGTGACCCAATTGAACCGCTGTGTGCTCAGTATCAGAACTTCCGTATCTAAATCAAGGGTGTATGTGTCTTAAACATAATAGCGTCTATCATGATTTAGTTCTTATGATTTCTATTTGTACGATTTAGTGTATGATTTAGTTACTTGAGGAGACAGGTTGAGGGAACGAATCTGTTGCAAAAGCTTGACAGCACTTGAATGGAAACTCTGTAGTAATTGTAATGTATCAGAATTTGTCAATGTAATTATTGTAATAAGATTCCATCTGAGCAGCATTATGCTACTTCAGCAGTTCTTATAATCATACTTTAGAACAGGAGGCATGGCTGAGATATCTACAGGCGTGCAGTGTAATTTGTGCAGGTTCTTGTCTCCTCGATTTCCAGCCAGAAGCTGCAGGTAAGTTTTGAATGTGCTGAGGGGGTATGTACTTTAGCAATGATCTTCCTGAGTAATTTTCCGGTGTTGCTGTAAAAGCAACAAACCAGACTTTTCATTTGAAAATTTGCATAATCTAAGCAACAGAAAAGCCAATAGTTTATTCATTAGTGAACTTTTGTATTCTTTACAAAACATGCGTTACTAACCCCAACTATCTAGGATCATATATCGCGATAGGATTATAGTAGCACCTAAGTTGGTCATGACTTGTAAATTCTAATGGGCGGTTGCTCATTTTATCAGTTCAGTTGAACAAGAGCCTGTACTATAGTTTCAGTAATGTTATAACACAACAAAACAAGGGAAATTGAGATTCAAATCCAAAATATTACATGCAATCGTTATAAAAAAAAATTGTTATATTCAATCACACTCATGAATTCATGTATTTGATGAATGATCAATGTACAAGACACATGTCCAGAAGACTCTTCTGCCGATTGTTATACCAACAATTTTAGCACGACATGACATGATCAACAAAGACGACAACTCGGTTGGCGGTGACAGATAATATAAGATGGTGGATTAGGTCAGTGATAAGCCGAGTTTATAGGCACGTGAGCTACAGAATTGAGTGAAGTGTACAATTATAACGAAAATAGTTAGAAGAAAGGGAATAGGGAAGGGAGTTTAAAAGAGGAGAAAAACAAGGGATGAGGAGAGGCCAAGAAAGTAGGAACAAACTGTAGGACAATTGGTATTAGACAAGAAGATATCAGCACGGTGAAGGGGGGATACCGTCACAAGCTCTAAAAAGAAGACTAAAAACACACATACACAACACCCCCGAAACCTTAACCTACGAACACGTTTATGAACATCATAAACACGATGAATGTATTTGTTCATGTACGTTAGCTTAAACTCGTTGTAAACATAATCATTCATATAGTGGATCACATCTTTGGTTGGGTACACAATCCCACCCGTGGTTTTTTCCCATTTACGGGATTTCCGCGTCAACAATTCTTGGTGCCATTTTATATTTATTTTCCTTAGGAGCACATTAACGTTTTAGTAAAACACGTCAATCAAATTTAGCATTTAACCCACTTAATTCGGTAAAAACAATTGGCGCCGTCTGTGGGAAACTTGCTAAGGATTTGATTAACGCATTACGATGGAAAACAACGAAGAACAAGTTACGAACCAAGAAGGTAAAACTGAGAATAACAGAGAGATGGCTGTGGCATTGAAAAGTTGTAAGATGAAATGGAAAAGATGCGTTCGGAAAACGAAGCATTGAAGAAGGAACTCACTATGGCTAAATCGAGAACCAAAACGACGACAAAGAAACCATCCCAAGCGTAATCAGACGTTTGGACATGGATGAAGTAGAAGATCATAACCAATATGGGGGACCAACGAATGGAACAGACGATTTTATTGACGTAAAAGACATGAAGGATGTACCAAATAGTGAAGACGACATGGAAAGAAGACGCGACGAGCAACGATATGATGATCGATAAGGAGAGACTGACAAGAGAAGATCGTGACACAAGAGTACAAGATCCAAGAATCAAGTCGCAGAAAAATTTAGAAAAGAACTACAAGAAATGAGGGATTTGATTGAAAGGATACCTGGCGTCCCAAAATCGTTAGAAAAGGCAACCCCAACAAGCTATGCTGATTCTTCTTTTCATGACAACATCGCCTTGGTAGAAATTCCAAAAAGTTTCACGGTACCACAAATGAGACCGTATGATGGAACTAGTGATCCATTGGAACATATTGCACAATATAAAGAACGAATGTTCACAGTACCAATTACACGTGACTTGAAAGAAGCCTGTATGTGTAAGGGTTTTTGTTCTACACTATTAGGACCAACTTTGCAATGGTTCGTAAATATTCCACAAGGAAGCATCAGGACGTTCGCTGATCTGATAGATGCGTTCAACTTGCAATTTGCGAGCAACCGGATGTTCGAAAAGACAACCAGCGATTTATATAAAATTTTCCATGAAGTAGGGAGCCTTTGCGTGATTACTTGACGAGATTCAACAGATAAAAGGTGACCATCACCAATTGTGACGTCCCTACGGCTATCGAAGCATTCAGGCGGGGACTAGAATGAGAATATCCAATCTATGAGGAATTAACAAAGTACCCATGTCGAACAATGGATGACGTACAAGCCAAAGCCATGGCGCAAGTAAGATTGGAAGAAGACAAAATAGATGAGGACGAGAAGTACTACAAGCCGTCAAGAAAAATTATGACACCAAGGTCCAGAGATTACAAGCCCTATACTAGACCTAATAGAGATGAAGTACATGTCAACTCGACACGGGAATCTAATGAATGGAAGAGAGAGGAACGCGGTGACTTGGGGAAAGATCCCAATCTGCCACCAACTTATGACAGCTATGGCTTCACGATAACGCCTTCAGCCATGGTGAAGGAGTTTACCAAGTTGGGAGGTATAGTGACGTGGCCAGTGAAGAGAAATAAACCTAAAGCGAACCCGGATTCTAAACTATGGTGCGACTATCATGGAGATTACGGACACAAAGCTTATGACTGTGTGGCCTTGCGAAAAGAACTACAATTTCTGACCAGGAAAGGATATCTCACGGAATTCATGGCGTCAAAGAAGAGTTCTTATGTTGGGAAGGACGTGTCTCCGAGAAGAAACAACGTGACACCATTAAGACAGCCACCGCCTCCACCACATCACAAGGTGATCAACTTCATCTCAGCAGGGTCAGAGATATGTGGATCAACATATTCATAGGCTAAGAGAGCATCCAGAGAAACAGACATACGAGTCACACAAGTGGGGGTTAGCAATGACAATCTGCCATCCTTAATGTTTGACGAATCAGACAAAAAGAACATACGAGAACCACAACAAGATGGACTAGTCATCTCACTACCCGTGGGAAATTGCTTAATCAAAAGAATATTGGTGGACAATGGGAGTGCTGCCAACATTATGATGCTTAGAATGTTGACACAAATGGGATTGGCAGAAAGTGACATGATCAAGAAGTTGACAAAATTAGTGGGGTTTAGTGGTGAGACAAAATGCACATTGGGGGAATTCATGTTGCCAACATATGCCCAAGGGGTCAATCTCCTGGAAATATTCTACATAATTGATGTAGATTTGAGTTACAACATAATCATGGGAAGACCATGGATACACAACTTGAAGGCGGTACCATCAACATATCATCAAGTATTAAAATTCCCAACACCATGGGGAGCTCAGGAAATAAGAGGGGATCAAAATATGGCCCGGGACTGTTACATGACATGTCTGAAACCAACCATCCAATATCATGGAAATGAGACGCCTGTAGCTACAATAACAGGGTCGGGACAATTAGCTGAAGTAGATTTGTGGACAGGAGACAAGAAGATATTAATAGGTGAAGACCTCTCTCCAACAATTGAAGCCAATTTGGTAAATTTCTTAACCATGAGGCTGGATGGTTTTCATGGGAGCATGGTGATATAACAAGAATCGATCCAAATGTCATTACACACAAGCTAAACGCGGATCCTAGCTACACACCCGTCCAACAAAAATGAAGGAAGTTTGCTGCAGAAAGAAACAAGATAATAAATGACGAGGAGGAAAGACTCATGAAAGCTGGAATGATTAGAGAGGTTGATTATCCTGAATGGTTAGCGAATGTCGTTATAGTCCAGAAAAAATGGAAAATGGAGAGTTTGTGTTAATTACACATATTTGAACAAGGCTTGTCCTAAAGACCCCTATCCATTGCCTCACATTGACACCATGGTGGATTCGACGGCTGGTCACGAGCTACTCACGTTTCTGGACGCGTCAAATGGCTTCAATCAAATCCAAATGGAGCCGTTCGACTGCGAAAAGACCGCGTTTATAACGGACAGGGGGATATATTGTTATTTGGCCATGCCATTTGGATTAAGAAATGCTGGGGCTACATTCAAAGACTTGTCAACAAAATGTTTAAAGGTCAAATAGGACACACGATGGATGTGTACATCGATGACATGGTCGTCAAGTCTGTTAGTGTTAAAAATCATGTACGTGATCTTCAAGAAGTATTCGACATACTAAGGTCATACAACATGAAGCTGAACCCATCCAAATGTAACTTTGATGTGTCGTCAGGAAAGTTCCTTGGATATATGGTGACAAGAAGAGGAATTGAAGCAAGTCCAAAGCAAATTAAGGCGATCTTCGAATTGAAAAGTCCATTGAACGTCAAAGACGTACATAAATTACCAGGACGAGTTGCAGCCTTGAACATGTTCATTTCACGTTCGTCAGACAGGTGCAAGCTTTTTTATGACGTGTTGAGAAAGAATAAAGGATTCTTGTGGTCTGAAAAACATGAGACTGCTTTAAATGACTTGAAGAGGTATTTGACTACACCACCACTTCTGTCCAAACCCATTCGAGGAGAGGACTTGTACGTGTATTTGTATGCAACTGATCATGCAGTAAGTGGCGTTCTTGTTAAAGAAAATGAAGGTGCCCAACCTCCTGTATATTACGTCAATAAGAGCTTAGTAGACGCAGAAACAAGGTACACATCTCTTCAAAAATTAGTAATTGCATTATCCATGACTTCCATTAAGTTGAGACATTATTTTGAGTCACAAAAGATACATGTCATGACTAACTTCCCTTTGAGGAACGTCTCAAGTAAACCTGATTTGTCGGGGAGAATGGCGAAATGGGCAATACGACTAAGTACTATGACATCACGTATGACACTAGAACTGTAATAAAGTCACAAGTTTTAGCTGATTTTTTGGCTAATTTTAGTCCAAGCCAAATGACAGATGCTGAGCAGGAGTTTCAACAAGTTCTTTCAAGAGTAGACGTGAAGCCTTCGACATTGTATACAGATGGGGCATCTAATATCAATGGAACGGGATTGGGGCTTGTCCTCAAATCGCCACAGGGGGATATGATAGCCCAATCGATATGTTATGACTTCAAAGCCATGAACAATGAAGCTAAATATGAGGCATTAATCATGGGACTTACAATCGCTAAAGACATGAAGATAGAAAATATTGATGTCAACTGTGATTCATTACTTGTTGTCAATCATGTTAAGGGCTCTTATGAAGCCAAAGATCCTAAAATGGTTGCTTACCTCGACATCACAAATGGATTAACCAACCATTTCGACAACTTCAGTATACAACAGGTCCCAAGAGAGAATAATGTGCAAGCTGATGCATTGGCTGGATTGGGAGCCGTGTTCAAAAACTTAGACCTAAACAACATCCCAGTAATACACATCGTGAAGCCTGCTATGGAAAGACTACTTCATGGGACAGAAATAATGACTCTTGATCAACATGATGACGACACCAGTGAAGATGTGGACAACTGGATAAATATATACAAGGATTACTTACAATTTGGAATAATGTCAGCCAACAACAATGAAGCAAGAGTTCTCAGGATGAAGGCATCAAGGTTCACGATTATAGATGGGAAATTATTCAAAAAATCTTCCACGGGGCTGCTACAGAGATGTTTGACAAGGCATGAAGCAGACATGATGCTAAGGGATGCACATGAAGGTGAATGCGGGAATCATACTAATGGAAGAAATATGTCTTTAAAAATTCTACGCTTGGGATACTATTGGACGACACCAAGACAAGATGCCCTAGACTATGTAAAAAAATGTGACGCCTGTCAACGACATGCACTTGTCATACATCAACCATATGAGCATCTTCATATGTCCATTCCATCTTGGCCTTTCATGAAATGGGGAATGGACATCGTTGGAAAAATGCCACCTGCACCCGGTCAAAAAGTGTTCATGTTAGCCATGACAGACTACTTCTCGAAATGGATCGAAGTGGAAACATTTAAGCAAGTGACATAAAAAAAAATGATATCATTCATCAAAAGAAATATGTTGTACAAATTTGGCAACCCATATGAAATTGTTTGCGATAATGGGTCACAATTCATCAGTGACAAGACTGAAGTATTTTGCAAATGTTGGAATATTGATTTGATTAAGTCGACGCCGAGATTTCCTCAAGCCAATGGACAAGCCGATTCAAGCAACAAGATCATAATCAACAACTTAAAGAGAAGGTTGACGACATGCAAAGGAAAGTGGGCTGAAGAATTGCCTTGAGTGTTGTGGTCAGATAGGACAACTCCAAAAATGTCTACAAGACAGACACCATACAGTCTATTCTATGGCACCGAAGTTGTGTTACCAACAGAAGTCATGATAACGACAAAAAGATATGGACTCCTGATAAGTGGTATGAATAACATATAGTTATCACACGACAAGGACACAATGGATGAGCTGAGAAAATTAGGGTAGCTTCTTATCAGCAAAGAGTGGCCAATGTTAATAATAAACATGTTCACATAAGGATTTTCCGTGTTGGTGACATGGTACTGAGGAAAACATTCCAGAACACAATGGACATGACGGCAGGGAAGTTTGTTGACAATTGGGAAGGCCCTTACTTCATAGATGCTGTCGTAGGACACGGAGCTTACCGATTGTCCAGTATGGATGGAACACAAATACCAAGAGCCTGGAACGCTTCACACCTAAAACTTTTTCATGTGTAAAGTTTTCTATCTCATCTTTTCAAATTTCTGTTCTTAGAAGTCGTTGATCAATAAGTCGATTAGGACATAGTTTGTAACACCCCCAGATCCGGGGTCGGGGATCCGGGTCGTCACGGTCTTTCTTTCCACAATATCACTTCACTTAATTAATAATAATAACCTTATGCTGTGACCCCACACTAACACACACCATGACCCGTTATAGTCTCAGAGATGAAATTGAAATAAGAACAAGTCTTTGAATCCACAATTTAAAAGTTATTACAACCCAATATGATTACTTGATAAATTTACAGTTAATTGCCATTATCTGCCACAAGTTATAATTATACATAATTGATTCTCAAAAGTAGATGGTCTGATCTACAATAGATCTACCTCTGCAGCTATAGCAGCTACAACATCATCGGGAAGACGCGGGACGCTTCCCACGCGCTTGCGCTGGGTCTGCTGGAGTCTGGCCATCTTTCCTAACTGTTGTTGTGTGATGAAGAAGTAAAGCAAGAGTGAGCCTTACAGCTCGCAAGATAATATATAGTGATAACAATAATACAAGTATCTAAATGGATACTTACTAGAATTCTTTATCATGAGTAAGGTAATTACTTACTGGATATAAGTTTTAAAAGAAGATGAAGTTACCAATTACTTTACTATACTTATACCATTTTTTTTGAAATCTACTTGAACTACTACTGTTCGAAGTATAATAAGATTCACGAGGTCATCCCATAGATGAGACCACAAATAAAAACTTGAAAATATTTGATCTTTGAAATATTTTGAAAAGAGATGAAGTTACGAGATACTTCATTCAATGGATACACCAATAAAAATGTTTGACCCTGTCAATGCTTCGGCAACCACCCATTAGTAGCCTTTCGATCGAAATGCTACGGGTAGTGTTGCAGAATTATCCAAATGGATGATGAACTCATTACGGGAGTTTGCCGCACCAGGAAGACCACTTACGATGATCAGTCGTAGTAGTACAACCCCACCATTTTCTACATGTAGAGGAGAACCTGTCGGATTTACTTGTCAACCGAACACTGAACTCCTAAGGAATGGACCGCCTTAGCGGAACTTCCAGGCCATTTGGGCCAATATAATAATACGGCTGGGCCGGCGCTACTCGGCCACTTACGCCACTCCTAGTTCAGATGAAATCCATGACTCTGAAACGTAAGGCTCGTCCCCACTTTCCCCAAGTAGAAACTTGTTGATACGGCTCCACCAAGAAGTCGTATCTAGTTGGAAAGGAAAACTCACCGATATTTCCCAGGCGATGCCTGTTAATGGATTAACTTGTTCCAAGAATTTTACTTCCCGAATATTGGGTAAGTAATCAAAAACTCTTTATCAAGACAACAACCTTGTTGCGAATATAAAACACACCACAGAGCCGAATCCCTCTGGTTTTGAGCGAGTATTTAAATCCCCTTTTTAAAAGGAAGATCTTAAATATAAAAATGAGTTTTGGGATCCGCTCTAACTTTTGAAAATCATTTTAAGGACTTGAAAACACTTTAA